>NW_015166525.1:112458-133826 GCF_001447785.1 Gekko japonicus
CTTCCGCATCGCCTGCTGCCTGGTCCTTTCAACTGGAGAGGGCGGGGATTGAACCTGGGACCTTCTGCATGCCAAACAGAGGCTCTACCACTGAGCCACAGCCCCTCTTGACAGCTCTCCAGGGTCTCAGGCGGAGGTCTTTCCCATCACCTCCTGACTGGTCCTTTTAACTGGAGATGCCGGGGATTGAACCTGGGACCCTCTGCATGCCAAACAGAGGCTCTGCCGCTGAGCCACGGTCCTTCCTTACAGCTCTCCAGAGTCTCAGGCAGAGGTCTTTCTCACCTCCTGACTGGTCCTTTTAACTGGAGATGCCGGGGATTGAACCTGGGACCCTCTGCATGCCAAACAGAGGCTCTGCCGCTGAGCCACGGTCCTTCCTTACAGCTCTCCAGGGTCTCAGGCGGAGGTCTTTGACATCACCTCCTACCTGACCCTTTTAACTGGAGGTGCCAGGGATTGAACCTGGGGCCTTCTTCTGCATGCCAAGCAGAGGCTCTGCCACTGAGCCACGGCTCCCTCCCCACACACATGAAGCTACCTTATACTCAATCAGACCCTCCGTCCATCAAGGCCAGTATTGTGTACTCAGACCAGCAGCAGCTCTCCTGGGTGTTAAGTAGAGGTCTTTCCCATCACCTCCTGCCTCTTGCCCGGGCCATCTGGGTCAGGCTGCCGCATCGTACACATTTCCAAAAGCTTCTTCTCTATTTCAAAAACACAAAGAAAGGGGCGTGAATGCATGCCAAGCAGGTGCTCTGCCACTGAGCCATGACTCCCCGGTTTGTAGGGCTCTGACATGTGTCAAGTTGATGGCACGCCCTCTGGAAAACCTATTCAAGATCTGTCCGGCCGCCCTGACCTGGGTAGCCCAGGAAGCCCGATCTCATCAGATCTCGGAAGCTAAGCAGGGTCTACCCTGGGAAGTATTTGGATGGGAGACCTCCGAAGAATACCAGGGCCGGGAGGCAAAGGCAGGCTATCAAGCCACTTCTTGGAACGTTCTCCACGTCCCAGTAGGAGTCACCAGAGGATGCACACGTGCACACAACCACACATACACACATCCCCCCCAAAAAAAGATCTGTCAAGCCAGGTCATTGGCTGTAGGCTGGCCATTTCTCGTGGGAGGATTCCTTTTGATCTGATACAGCAGCCCTCGAATTGCTAGGCCAGAATTAGAATCCAGAAGCAGCTTAAAGACCCACAACATGTTCAGGCGGGGATCATTTAGTAGAAAAAGAGATGCAGGAGCTCATTAGCACAACTCATTAGCATAACCTATTTGCATATGCCACACCCCCTGACATCACCGGAAGTGTGTCAGAAGAAGGCAACACCCACCGCTCAGGCTCCACTGGACTGTTTGGGATTGCTAGCTATTGGGGGAGGGGGGAACGCACAGGTCTGCTCTCGCAGAGGAGGGAGAGCTTGTACCTGAATAAAACCTGGTCTTAAAGGTGCCACTGGACTGTTTTGGACCGGGGGGCCGGGGGAGCTCTGCAAGTTACCTGGCTGCTTCTTGCTCTGACTGAGGGCTGCTGGGAGCAGGGGGTGGGGCTTGTTGCATGTGCCCGCCCCCTGGGCTCTTTACTGCCGGAGCTCCTCTCCTGTGCGCTCCTGCAGGAAATGACCCCTGTGTTCAGGTATTTAAGGCGCTTCTGGACTTGAATTTTGTTCTGCCGTTGCGGACGAGCACGGCTACCCACCTGGTATCCTAATCGGTAGCGTCTGTGTATCCTGATGGGCAGAATCGAACCTGCAGCCTTTTGCAGGCAAATCATGCAGTCTGCCACTCGGCCACCGCCCAGGGAAGGAAGTTGCATGGCAGCGATCAGACGGGACTTGCTCGCCACAGGCTGGAAGCCAACATTTTTCGTCTTCACGGGACAGATAGTAGGTTCCTGAAGAACACTCAATGCCCCACGCTTCCATTCCAGGTCCCTCTGTCTCTCCACCCTCATTAAAGTCTCAAATCATAAAAGACAATCTTGAACTTCCATGACTAGGCCAGAGGCCTGTTAAGAGGGGGCGGCGTTTTTCCATAAGAAAGGGGGCGAAAAGCAGGCCCAGAGCAACAGTGGGGCACTGCGGGGCCTGGCCCCCTGACTTGCTGCCAAGCCCCCCCGACTTCCCATCCAGCCCAGCCCCCCTCCGACTTCCAATTTTTAATTTTATTTGTGGTGCTCCCTTGGGGCCCTCCAAGCCCCCCTGAATTTAAAAAAATTCTGGCTACGGGCCTGGCAGAAGGGCCAGCAACTTGGCGCCGCCTGCTGACACAGTCCTTGGGGAGTAGAGGTAAAGGGCTCTTTCACTCTTGTCACCCTCTGTGCAGACAACAGCAGAGGCTTTGGCCGGAGCCCTTTGTGCTTCTTCAGCCGCACACTCCCGTTTGCCTCCATTTCGGCTCTGGCCCTGCAATGAGCCGCTGACACGTCTAAGGGCCCAGTTTGGTGTAGTGGTTAAGAGCGCGGACTCTAATCTGGGAGAAGTGGGTTTGATTCCCCACTCCTCCACATACAGCTGCTGGATGACCTTGGGCAAGGCATAGTTCTGATAAGAGCTGTTCTTGAAAAAGAGCTGTTTCTGTCAGAGCTCTCTCAGCCCCACCCACCTGACAGGGTGTCTGTTGGGCGGGGAAGGGAAAGGAGATTGTAAGACGCTCTGAGACTCTGAGTGAAGGGTGGGCTATAAATCCAATCTCCTCCTCCTCCTCCTCATTTTGTAAAAAGTCATATTATTGTAATACGGAGAGGCCAGTGTTATGGGAGAAGTCTACCAGCTGCACAAAAGAGGAAAGATGTGTTTTTTTCTGTTCCTGTGGTTACTTCAGAGTTAGGCAACACTTCATTTCCCAGCAGTGCCGCTCGACATCTCTTTTCCTCTAATAAGCTTCAACACCGCAAGAGGTGTGTGTTCATGAGGAATCCCAGTGAAACACCAAGAAGGGCATTTTGTGTGCCTCTGTGTGTGTGCGTGCGTGTGTGTTTTCTTAGGTCTGAACAATTTTAGACCTTAAGAAGGGTGTGGAGAAGAAGAGAGACGTGGAGAGGAAGTGCGCAGCTGGGCACAAAAGGGTTCGACTCTCTGTTCTCTCTGAAGCCTAAAAATGTGCAAAGGACTCGGCGTTGATCTGAGAGCCAGTGCAGCAAAGGAGAGAATGAGTCACGAAGCTTGGGCCGGGCACTCCCTCTTGCCCTAACATACCCCACGGGGTTCTTCCGAAAATGGAGGAGGGGGGATTGTGCTTTCAACTCTGTGGAGGAAGGGCTTGGATGGATGGATGGATGGATGGATGGATGGATGGATGGATAGGTGAGTGGGTGGATGGATGGATAGATGATAGGTAAATAGATGGATAGATAGACATATGGATGGATGGACTTGGCGTTTATCTGAGTGCCGGTGCGGCAAAGAAGAGAATGAGTCATGAAACTTGCAGTCCAAGGGACTCTCAAGAGTCTTCTCCAGCACCATAGTTCAAAAGAATCTATTCTTCGGCGCTCGGCCTTCCTTATAGTCCAACTCTCGCAGCCATGCATGATTACTGGGAATACCATTGCTTTGACCATGCAGACTTTTGTTGGCAGGGTGATGTCTAGGTTCGCCATCGCTGTCTAGGTTCGCCATCGCTTTCCTCCCCTTTGTCTTAGCTCAGGAAGGAGGGCTCCAGAGCAAGCTAATGTATGCAGCAGCCAAATCGCTCGCTCACAACTTTAATGCCAGTAGCTCATAAAGTAGAATTTTTGCTCACAAAGCGCCATTGTTTAGAGGGAGCATTGGTCACAACCAGTGTTCCCTCTAAGCTGAGTTAGTGTGAGCTAGCTCACAGGTGTTTAGCCTCCAGCTCACACATTTTTTTGTCTTAGCTCAGGAAAGATGGCTCCAGAGCGAACTGATTTATGCAGTAGCCAAATCGCTCGCTCACAACTTTAATGCCAGTTGCTCACAAAGCAGAAATTTTGCTCACAAGACTCCACAGCTTAGAAGGAGCATTGGATGTCACCAAAGTGGGAATGCAGAGCCGTTGGTTTGGGCGGGTGGAATACCTGGGGGCGATTGGCTTGTAACCTTTCAGGGTCCCTGTTTGAGCCTTGTATATCTATTGCTTTTGCGCCTCCATCTTCAGTTCTAACATAGCCGACGTACAGGCTGGATCTTATCAGTGCCTCAATAAACTTTTCGTTCTTCTGAATGACTGTTGTTGGGAACTGATTTCTCCAAGAGCCTGACAGTTGGCAACTATGGCCCACCCCAAAGCCGGGCCTTTTTTGTTGCATCCGCTCACCGAGATGCCGGCAGGAGGGCAGGACAGAGTCTTGTTTTCTTTAGTCAGCCCGGTTCTCACGACCAATTTGGAGCCGGAGTCTTTTGGCATCATTTGCTGTGTTCTTTCCTCTTGGCTTCTCTCCCGCATTCCCTCTTAGCCGAAGCCATTAATTAAGAGGTTAAGTAAACCCGCCCCCGTGGCCGGCCTGGCAACCTGTGACATTCCCCTCCCCTCTCCATTATGTAAGGCAACGACTCCTTTCTTTTTTCCCCCATTCGGCTACTTGCTGATCCATGAAAGGCCACTCCTCCTTATCCTCCTAATAGCTCCACTTCCCGAAGAGCCACCGGCAAGGGACTTTGTCCCCGGCATGTTCTGGCATAATGAGCCATCTTGGTCTTCAAAGCCTTTTGGCAGCCTTGGTCACAGCGTGCTGCCTCTGGACCAGAAAGGCTGCAGGAACCCCTTGCAAAGCAACCGGGAGGACCTTTGCGCCTTTGGAAGCATCCTCCCCTCTCTCCTCAAGGAGTGCCTGGACTTGGCCCCATCAATAGAACGTCTCTGTCTAAACCAGGGGTCTCCAACTAGAAGAGGAAGAGGAAGGAGGCGGAGGAGAATAAAATCCCGCAGGACCGGCCAGGCAGAGATGTTCCACCAGTCTTTTGGCTGAGGACAGCGCCGGTTCCGTCTTGACTGGCGCCTTTCCCTGATCTTTGCTGTTTACATCTACCTTACCCTCATCACCCCTGTTCGGAACTTGGATTGGTTAATTATTCGCCATCGGACTGTTTAAATGTTTTATTAGGGCTTTTGTACGTCACCCAGAGCCCTGCTATGGCAGGGACTGGGAGGAGGAGGAGGAGGAGAAACGGATTTGTACCTCACCCTTCACTCGGAGTCTCAGAGTGGCTTATAATCTCCTTCCCTTTCTCTCCCCACAACAGTCACCTGGTCCCACTGCTGGACCTCCTGATGGCCCCTGGTATTTTTGGCCACTGTGTGACAGAGTGTTGGACTAGATGGGCCATTGGCCTGATCCAGCATTGGATTCTCTTGTGTTCTTATGAGGTAGGTGGAGCTGAGAGAGCTTCGAGAGAACTGCTCTTGAGAGGAGAGCTCCGAGAGAACTGTGTCTTTCCCAAGGTCACCCAGCTGGCTGCATGTGGAGGCAGAGTGGGGGAATCAAACATGGTGTCAGCTATGCTGCCATGGGGGTTGGGGAGTTCATTCTGTGTCTTGGTAGTTGCTATTGCATTCCTATCTCTGCTGTTCTGCCTGTGCTGAAATACTTATCGCTACAGATGTGCAGGAGGAGGATGTATTGTCTGGAAGTCTCCTATGTACCGTGGGAGACTACTGCTTCCCAGCTTTCGCCACCAAATGGTTTCCTAGCTGGTCCCGTACGCGGGAGGGTAGCTAATTGGCCCATGCCATGGGGGTGGCTGCATACGAATGCCCTGTATCCTATTGTGTTCAATGGGTTGTCGCCATTCTTAACAGCGCCTGTGTTACTGCATCTATAACTTTGCAATAAAAGTATAACCGTTCCTGAATGCGTGTACTTTGTTGTAAACTGTGGGTTCTGACACATGGTTCTCCAGATTAGAGTCCGCCGCTCTTAACCACTACACCAAACCACTACACCCACTACATATATTTTCAAAAGTGGGCAGGGCTGAGTAGGTCTTTTGCTCAGCAAGGCTTCTGATTGGCCGGTGGAGATTTGATTGGCTGTGCAGATTTTTAAAAATGTGGCTTCAGCGGCAGCCGCCACCACAGCACAAAGGTCTTTACTGTGTTACTGAAGGTAAGCGGCGGCAGCCATTTTGTGGCTGGCCCCACCTCCTCTGGCAGCCATTTTGTGGCTGCGCCCACTGCATGGTGTCAGAATTCCGAAGATGCCCACAGGTTCAAAAAGGTTGGGGACTCCTGTCCTAAACTGTCATGGAGTAGCCTGGAAAGAATCTGTGCAGAAGACTCACACGTGCTGAATAATGCATTTTCAATGCACTTTATTGATCATTTGCCATGACACAGGCGGTTTCCAGATTGCCCTAATGTTCTGTTTTCATTCTCCTATGTTACTGGTTGTTGCTTTCTGTCTTGTGTCCAGAGAAATTCGTTATCATCCTTGTGCCGTCCTGGTTTCCCCTCGTTTTTTTATTCTGCTCTTTCCTTTTCCCTGTACTTTCTTTTTCCATTGTGGAATGAATTCTCCTCTTGCTCGAAATGTGAACAGTTCTTTCCGTCTCGTGGGTTGCTGCCCAAACCTGTCCAGAACGGGCAGGTTCAGGCGGCGATTTTTTAAAAAATTGCATGCCAGCGTTTCAGCGTTTTAGTGTCGGAAGGCGCCTGTGCCGAAACAAAAGTTCGGTCCCATTGAGAGGCCCGGTATCAGCAGCCAATCATTGCCTTCCTCGCCATTCCTTCATTCACGCTCAAGAGCAGATTCTAGCACATCCCCGGGTGCCATTTTCAAATACTTTTAACAGTGCATCCGGCTACCCTATAAACATGTAGTTGAAGGAAACAAGCTGTTGTGAACTGGGTGCAGAAGCAAGTCAGGAAAAGGAATTCAAAATTTGGGAGGGGGAACCAGTGAGAGAGAACACTCACATGTGGGGGAAAGAGGCTGTCACGGGCCAGGGTGCCAGTCAAAGGGAGTCCAGAACAAGCCAAGGTCAGGAGCCAAGAAGACAGTGCAAAGTCCAAAAAGCCAAGCCGGGGTCAGGAGCCAGAAACACAGAGCCAAGTCCAAATCACTAACCAGAGATGTAGTCCAAAGCCAAGCCGGGGTCAGGACGGAGCCAGGAACACAGAGCCAAGCCCAAAGCCTGGTGGTCTTAAGGTCTATGTGCAAGAGCCGAGCCGGCGTGGATGCAAGCAGCATGAAGCTGACTCGTTGCTTCCACAACGAGTATTGCCCAGAGTGTGGAGTTAAATGCTTCTACCAATTAGCCAGGCTGCACGATCGGCCAGGCTCCTGTTAGAACTCTGTGCTGGCTGAGCGTCTCCCCTGTAGCCTGGCCTCTCTTCGCCTGCTCGCTAAGTTTTTCCGCAGTCGCTCCCTTAAACAAGTCACACGTGGGGGTGAGGCAGAAAGACTTTCAGCTTGCAGTTCTTCCTTCCTATCTGGGCCAGGTGTGAAGACTGCTGTTACAGGCACTTGCCAGCTGTCCTCCTCTGCTGCTTCAGAGGGGCCAGCTGTGGTTTCTGCAGGCTCTGTCAACTCACCCTCATCCAGGCCCGTGACAGAGGCAATCAAAAAGGAGTGAGACATGTATGCCAGGTACAACTCTCAGGTGTGGTGTGTTGGGCGGGGAATGTACTCGTAAGGGGGTTTCTCAGCCCCTTAAGGCTGTTGAAATGTTTCAACGCTTCAGGAAATGCACCCCAAAGCAAAATGAAACACCCGGAAACCCACCCCACAATGTGAATGTGGACAGATGAGCGAAGTTTGGGTCCGGGTGCACCTTTAAGACCAACACAATTTAATTCTGGGTATAAGCTTTTGTGTGCATGCACGCTTCCACCTGGATCTGTGAACAGATGGAACACTGATGGGGGAAGAGAAGAAGGAAACATGTAACTGTGTGCTGATTGCATCCGATAGCCTGCTTTAACAACAACACTCGAGCAGCTGTTCGAGACCACCGCGGTCGGAGTGAGATCCCGACCCTAGTTCCAGCTCCCGCCCACCCAGCGGCTCAAAAGCAAAGTAACTATCATGCGAGTAGACAAATGGGTACCTACCCTTAGAAGGGTAGGGAGCACCCTCTTCTAGTGAGGCGTGTGGAGGAGGCAACAGCAACGGCGGCGGCGACAATGGTGGCGGCGGACACCGGCTGCAGCAGAGTACCGGCGGTGGAGGCGGCGTGGCGACGCGGCGGCAGCAGGCAGCAGCAGCAGGGCCAGAGGAGCGATCCCTGGTGGCCAGCAGCAAAAACATCGGGCGGCTGTCGTCGGAGGTGGAGGCGCGCGATGATGTCATCTATGGGCACGACAGAGCCTGAGGGATGCAGCCGGGGCCGGAGGAGGATGTGAATCGTGTGCCGGACCACCTGAGCGCCAGGAGGAACATCTAGCCGTTGAACTACCGGGAACAGAGCCGAGCCGAAGGACCATCAGCCTCCACCTGGGTGCTGGTAGGCAGTCCCATCCCCAGTACAATGTGACCCAAGTTAGGTTGAAATGTGATTAGCACCTCCTATGTAAACCGCCCAGAGACCCCCCAATGGAGGTTAGGGTGGTATATGAAATCAAAGGTTAAAAAAAATAAAAAATAAAATAAAAAACCACAACACCGCTGAATACCAAGAAGGTGGCTGCAGTCTGGAAAATGCCATGGTAAAAATCCAGTTGCAAAGTGGATTGAAAATGCATCCTTCGGCCTGTGGTTCGTGCAGCACAGTTTGGCTGCCGCTTGTCTGCTGTTTTGCTACACACACACACCCTTGAATTAAAGGAGCTGGAATGGGAGGAAGCAAACCTGAGGATTAGAGTGCTCGTAAGCTCACCCGGAGGAGGAGGAGAAGAAGAAGAAGAAGAAGAAGCCCACCCTTCACTCAGAGTGGCTTACAAACTCCTTCCCCTCCCCCTCCCCACAACAGACACCCTGTGAGGTAGAAGAAGAAGAAGAAGAGATTGGATTCATACCCCATGCTTCACTACCCAAAGGTGTCTCAGAGTGGCTTACAGACTCCCTTCCCCTCCCCACATCAGACACCCTGGGAGGTAAAAGAAGAAGAAGAGACTGGATTTATCCCCCGCCCTTCACTACCCAAAGGAGTCTCAGAGCGGCTTACAAACTCCTTCCCCTCCCCCTCCCCACAACAGACACCCTGTGAGGTAGAAGAAGAAGAAGAAGAGATTGGATTCATACCCCATGCTTCACTACCCAAAGGTGTCTCAGAGTGGCTTACAGACTCCCTTCCCCTCCCCACATCAGACACCCTGGGAGGTAAAAGAAGAAGAAGAGACTGGATTTATCCCCCGCCCTTCACTACCCAAAGGAGTCTCAGAGCGGCTTACAAACTCCTTCCCCTCCCCCTCCCCACAACAGACACCCTGTGAGGTAGAAGAAGAAGAAGAAGAGATTGGATTCATACCCCATGCTTCACTACCCAAAGGTGTCTCAGAGTGGCTTACAGACTCCCTTCCCCTCCCCACATCAGACACCCTGGGAGGTAAAAGAAGAAGAAGAGACTGGATTTATCCCCCGCCCTTCACTACCCAAAGGAGTCTCAGAGCATTCCCCTGGCATCCAGCCGCACCCCGGTCTGTGCCCTAAAGCAGGAGTCAGGAACGTGGGGAACACTGTCTGCCGACGTGCGTCAAGAGGGCTGGGGAGCGGAGGCAGAAGGCGACACTGAATCACACGCCCCGAGAGATCCCGTTTGGGCTCCCGGACGCGGCGTAGAAAACCGGGCTTCCCCGTGCCTCTCATAGTTGCGGCAACAGAGGGAGGGTTGCCAGCTTCCAGGCGGGACACGGAGATCTCCTGGAACTGACTGGTCTCCAGACTACCTAGATCAGTCTAGCAGCACCGTGGAGAACAGCAAGATCTCTGGGTTAGGGTTGCCAGCTCTGGGTTGTGAAATTCCTGGAGATCTGGGGGGGCGGAGCCCGGGAAGGGTGGAGCTTGGTGAGGGGCGTGGCCTCAGCAGGGTACGATACCATAGAGTCCACCTTTCAAAGTGGCTGTTTTCTGCAGGGAAACTGACCTCTTTTACCTCTTGGTGGTTCCGAGAGGTCTCCAGCCACCACCAGGAGATTGACAATCCTACTTCCTGGTTATGAGTTCCCTTCGTCAGGTTGAAAGAGAGTCCGCCACCATCGTGGGCCCCACAAGAGCCTTGGAAAGAACGGGGGGGGGGCCCTTAAAGGCTCAGAAGGGTGAAGGGGGAGCAGTTGCGCATGGCTTGGCCCTGGCTGGGAAGTGAGCACTGAGCGAGGAAGGTGGAGGCCGTAGCCCTTTTAAGCACGGAGCGGCTTGCAGCTGCCGGTGTCCTCAAGTGACCCTGCGGCTCAGCAGCTCCTCCAGACTCCACGGAGCTATTAATACGCACAAAAGAGGGAGGGCTGGCTCCCTCTCAGGCACGCGATGAGAAGCTATCCTCTCCCAGCTCCGAGACTGAGAGAGAGAGAGAGAGAGAGCTATCGCTGGCTGGCAGGAAACCCCAGCCCAAACCAGCCCTCTCTGGGGCCTGCCTTCAGATGCACAAACATGGTTTTCGAAAGGCAACCAAGAACCCTGCGAGAGAAAACAAGGAAACAGCGGCTTGGGCCGCCGTCACGCCATCCACATAAGAACATCAGAAGAGCCCTGTTGGATTAGACCAGTGGTCCACCTAGTCCCGCATCCTGTCTCACACGGTGGCCCACCAGGTCCTCTGGAGGGCCAACCACAGGGCATGGAGGCCGAGGCCTTCATAAGAACGTAAGAAGAGTCCTGCTGGGTCAGACCAGTGGTCCATCCAGTCCAGCATCCTGTCTCACACGGTGGCCCACCAGTTCCTTTGGAGGGCCAACCACAGGGCATGGAGGCCGAGGCCTTCATAAGAACGTAAGAAGAGTCCTGCTGGGTCAGACCAGTGGTCTACCTAGTCCCGCATCCTGTTTCACACGGTGGCCCACCAGGTCCTCTGGAGGGCCAACCACAGGGCATGGAGGCCGAGGCCTTCATAGGAACATCAGAAGAGCCCTGCTGGATCAGGCCAGTGGTCCATCCAGTCCAACAGAGCCATATTGGTGTTGTGGTTAAGAGCGGCAGACTCTAATCTGGGAGAACCAGGATAGATTCCCCACTCCTCCCCATGAAGCCTGCTGGGTGACCTTGGTTCAGTCACAAGTTCTCTCAGAGGTGTTCTCTCAAGAGCAGTTCTTTCAGTTCTCTCTCAGCCCCACCTACATCACAAGGTGTCTGTTGTAGGGAGGAGAAGGGAAGGTGAATGTAAGCCGCTCTGAGACTCCTTCGGATAGTGAAAAGTGGGGTATAAAATATAATTCTTCTCCTCCTCCTCTGGACAGCCAACAACAGGGCAGAGAAGCTGAGACCTAGCATCAGAAGAGCCCTGGTGGATCAGACCAGTGGTCCATCTAGTCCAGCATCCTGTCTCACCCAGTGACCAACCAGTTCCTCTGGAGGGCCAAGAACACGACATAGAGGCAGTTGGGTTAGAAACCTAGAGGGAAAGAAAAGAGGCAAGGCCCATGTGGAGTTTGAGTCCCAAGTCTAAACACATCCAACAAGCATGCATAATCTTATAGTGTTCCAAGTGATCTCCAAAGAAGAAGAGGAGGAGGAGGAGGAGGAGGAGGAGGAGGAGGAGAAGACTGGGTTTATATCCCACCCTTCACTTGGAGTCTCAGAGCGGCTTACCATCTCCTTTCCTTTCCCCTCCCCACAACAGGCACCCTGTGAGATAGGTGGGGCCGAGAGAGCTCTTTCCAGAACTGTCCTTCAAAGAACAACTGACAGAACTACGGCTTGCCCCAGGTCATCCAGCCGCTGCAAGTGGAGGAGTGGGGAATCAAACCCGGTTCTCCCAGGTCAGAGTCCGCACACGTAACCGCTACACTCAAACTGGCTGGTGCGATGCTATGGAATGTTCACCGTCCTCTGCTCAGGGGATCCAAGTGCCACCGATAGCGTGTTTGTCCACAAACCGGTTCCTGTTACAGGAAACAAAAAACCTGAATTGTCTGGGGAAAATCCCTCCCAGGAAGCGCTGTGTGGGCGGGGAGTGACAGGGAAAAGTTCCCAGGAGGCAGGGCCATGGCTCAGTGGAACAGCCTCTGCTTTGCATGGATGAGGTCCCAGGTTCAGTCCCCGGCATCTTCAGCTAAAAGGACCAGGCAGTAGGTGATGGGAAAGACCTCCGCCTGAGACCCTGGAATGCTGCTGTTAGTCTGAATAGACAATTATGACCCTGAAGGACCAATGGTCTGAGTCACTAAAAGGGAGCTTCATGTGTTCATGTATTATAGGGGAGGGGCCGTGGCTCAGTGGCAGAGCCTCTGCTTGGCATTCGGAAGGTCCCAGGTTCAGTCCCCGGCATCCCCAGTTAAAAGGACCAGGCAGTGGGTGATGTGAAAGACCTCCGCCTGAGACCCTGGAGAGCTGTACAGAGGGGCTATGGCTCAGTGGCAGAGCCTCTGCTTGGCATGCAGAAGGTCCCAGGTTCAATCCCCGGCATCTCCAGTTGAAAGGACCAGGCAGAAGGTGATGGGAAAGACCTCCACCTGAGACCCCGGAAATCTGTAAAGAGGGGCTGTGGCTCAGTGGCAGAGCCTCTGCTTGGCATGCAGAAGGACCCAGGTTCAATCCCCGGCATCTCCAGTTAAAAAGACCAGGCAGTAGATGATGGAAAAGACCTCTGCTTGAGACCCTGGAGAGCTGTAAAGAGGAGCCATGGCTCAGTGGAAGAGCCTCTGCTTGGCATGCAGAAGGTCCCAGGTTCAGTCTCCAGCATCTCCAGTTGAAAGGACCAGGCAGAAGGTGATGGGAAAGACCTCCACCTGAGACCCCGGAAAGCTGTAAAGAGGGGCTGTGGCTCAGTGGAAGAGCCTCTGCTTGGCATGCAGAAGGACCCATGTTCAATCCTTGGCATCCCCAATTAAAAGGAGCAGGCATTAGATTATGGAAAAGACCTCTGCTTGAGACCCTGGAGAGCTGTAAGGAAGGACCGTGGCTCAGCGGCAGAGCCTCTGTTTGGCATGCAGAGGGTCCCAGGTTCAATCCTCGGCATCTCCAGTTCATAAAGGACCAGGCAGGAGGCGATGGGAAAGACCTCTGCCTGAGACCCTGGAGAGCGGCTGCCAGTCTGAGTAGACAATACTAACCTTGATGGACTGGTGTCCTGCTTCAGCAGCTTCATTCGCATTCTTTTTTGTGTGTTCATTTTGTGTGTGGCTGCACGTCTTTCAAACCCCCCTGGAGGGCCCATGGAGAAAGTGTGGGGCAGGGCATGGTCAGAGGTGCAGTAAACAAGAAGAAACTGTTATTTTGAAAGGTTAGAGAAATGTGGTTTCTTGCAATATCCTTGCTTTGTATTTGGACTTTCCTGTTGGATTTATTTCCTGTTTGTTTAAAATTCTTAATAAAATTTATTGACAAAAAAAGAAGAAGAAGAAGAAGAAGAAAAGCAAAGAACAGGAAAAACGGAGGGGACCCAGAGACCCCCAACTGGAAGGCGCTCATTGGTGTCACTGCACCTCCGAATTCACTGTGCAGACCGACCCTCACAAAGCCGCACGTGAGCGACTGCCGGTAAACGGTGTTTGTTCAACAGCGCACGGAGCGTTTCCAGTAAAGCTGGTTTCCTCTGCATTGTTGAGACCATTTGCATATGTTGCTGTTTCAATTTTGTTATCGTCCCTCCGGTGGGCGGGTCGTTGGTGGGACTGATTTACAGCCGCTGAAGCCTCCCGCACTCCTGTCTCCGAACAGGTCCCCCTTGCTTGCTTTTCCCCCCCTGCGCCATCCATCATCTTGAGATCTCCCATTTCTCTGGGGCCATTCCCTGATTGGCATCATTCCTATTAGTCCTCTGAGTCCTGATGCCTGCTCCCCCCCCCCCCCCCAATGTCTGGCTGCAACTGAATTCCCTTATCAGGGCCAGTCCTGAACGAACACAAACGCAGAGTGGTTGAAATGGGCACAGACTTAAAGAGGCGCACTCTTGGGGGCTCTTTCGAAATTGGTGGGAGATGCCGAGACTAGGGGTGCCAACCTCCAGGCGAGGGCTGGATCTCTCCTGGGATTACAACTGCTCTCCCAGCGACCCACGCTCCCTCTAAGATTGGTGTTGTGGTTAAGTGCGCGGACTCTAATCTGGGAGAACCGGGTCTGATTCCCCACTCCTCCACTGGCACCTGGCTGGATGACCTTGGGCAAGCCCTAGTTCTCTCAGAGATGTCCTTGAAAAAGAGCTGTTTCTGTCAGAGCTCTCTCAGCCCCACCTACCTCACAGGGTGTCTGTTGTGGGGAGGGGAAGGGAAAGGAGTTCGTGAGCCGCTCTGAGACTCCGAGTGAAGGGCGGGGTAGAAATCCAATGAGCCGCTGACACGTCTAAGGGCCCAGTTTGGTGTAGTGGTTAAGAGCGCGGACTCTAATCTGGGAGAACTGGGTTTGATTCCCCACTCCTCCACATACAGCTGCTGGATGACCTTGGGCAAGCCATAGTTCTGTCAGAGCTGTTCTTGAAAAAGACCAGTTTCTGTCAAGAGCTCTGTCAGCCCCACCTGCCTCACAGGGTGTCTGTTGTGGGGAGGGGAAGGGAAAGGAGTTTGTGAGCCGCTCTGAGACACCTTTGGGTAGTGATGGGCGGGGGATAAATCCAATCTCCTCTTCTTCTTCGCCAGTGGTGGCAAACCTATGGCACGGGTGCCAGATGTGGCACAGAGCCCTCTCTGTGGGCACGCGTGTCATTGCTCCAGCCAGGCCCATCATTAAAGTATACTCTGCCAAATAATTTTAAATTAATGAAAGCATTTGGGATTGCTTCCCCTACTTTGTTTGGATCATCTTAAGTTAATGTATGAGTCGTTTTTTCTAAACTAAAACCTCAGCATTCAGGTTAAATTGCCGTGTTGGCACTTTGCAATAAATAAGTGGGTTTTGGGTCGCAGTTTGGGCACTCGGTCTCTAAAAGGTTCACCATCACTGTTCTAAGCTGTGGAGTCTTGTGAGCAAAAATTCAGCTTTGTGAGCTACTGGCATTGAAGTTGTGAGCAAGCGATTTGGCTACTGCATGAATGAGTCTGCTCTGGAGCCCTCCTTCCTGAGCCAAGATGAAAATCTGCGAGCTGGAGGCTAAAAAACCGTGAGCTAGCTCACACTCACTCAGCTTAGAGGGAACACTGCCAGCGACAGAGATCAGCTCATCGGGAGGAAACGGCCACTTTGGGATGTGGGCTGTATGGCATTATACCGCCGCCGAAGTCCCACCGAACCCTGCCCTCCCCCTACCCCACCCCAGTGTTCCCTCTAAGCTGAGTGAGTGTGAGCTAGCTCACAGTTTCTTAGCTGCCGGCTCACACATTTTTGTCTTCGCTCAGGAAGGACGGGCTCCAGAGCAAACAAATTTATGCAGTAGCCAAACTGCTCGCTCACAACTTTAATGCCAGTAGCTCACAAAGGAGAATTTTTGCTCACGAGACTCCACAGTTTAGAGGGAGCATCCCCCCCCCATCTCCAGAAATTTCCCAACCTGGAGTTGGCAGTTCTAGCCGGGACACCTTTCAGATCTTGCGTAGCCACTGGCTTTCCCAGAGTTACTCCCAGCATCCACTAAACTGTGGAATTCAGCTAGTGTTGTTGGGGGGAAATGGAAATTCCTAAAGTTGCCAACTCCAGGCGGGAAAATTCCTGGGGATCTTGGGGTGGCGTCAGGGGAGGGGGTAGAGAGGGACCTCAGTGGGGTAGGAGGCCATAGACTCCACTTTCCAAAGCTGCCATTTCTTCCAGAGGAACTGATGTAGGTCATCTGAGGATCAGTTGTCATTCTGGGGGATCTGCAGGCCCCGCCTGGAAGCTGGCAACCCTGTTTGTCTCAGCAATTTATTGGGGTTCCTGAATGACAAAATCAGTAAGAACAGCCACCTTTTTCCTTTCTGCATTAATTGTGCATATTCCGTTGAGTGCGCTCCATGGGTACAGTTGCAGTTCAGGGATGGAAAATTCCTGGAGATTTGGGGGTGGAGCCTATAGAGGGGCAGTGTTTGGGGGAGGGGAAGGAACTCAGCAGGGTCTAATGCCACAGAGCCCACCCTCCAAAGCGGCCATTTTCTCCAGGGGAACCGATCTCCACAGTCCTGAGGTCTGTTGTAATGGCAGGAGATCTCCAGGCCCCACCTGGAGGCTGGCAACCCCAGGACTCTGCTTCCTCAAAGTGAGAAACCGTTTGCAATCCATCCTAGTGCAAGGAACCGCGGATTAAGGAGCAGAGCAACATTTCCCCAGACTCTCTCTGTTAGGAACACTCCTTTGTTTTCAAGGGGCTGTTTTCTCACCCGCCTGCCAATCTTTGCTCTGCAGAACTCCAGTAGAAGGGCTCAGGTGCAATGCCTCCCTCTAAGCTGCGGAGTCTTGTGAGGAAAGATTCTACTTTGTGAGCTGCTGGCATTGAAGTTGTGAGCGAGCCGTCTGGCCACGGCATAAATTAGCTTGCCCTGGAGCCCTCCTTCCTGAGCTGAGACAAACATGTGCGCCGGAGGCTAAGAAACTGTGAGCTGGCTCACACTAACTCAGCTTAGAGGGAGCGCTGCTCAGGTGGACAGTTCTGGGGTGGGATGTTTCCCGGAGACTGGGGAGAACTTGAGGAGGAGAAAGACCTTGGCAGGGTACAATGCTGTGGAGTCCACCCTCCAAAGCAGCCATTTCCTCCAGGAGAACTGATCTGTGTAATCTGCAGGGCTATTTTCGGGCAGGAACACACAGGAATGGAGTTCCGGCTGGCTTCAGAGTAGAGATGTGAAAACCCAGAAAAAAACCGGAAAAATTCGGGAAAAAACCGTTTTTTCCCCGAAGCCTTTTTGTTTCTTTCCGAAAAATTGAAAAAAGAATATATAAAAATAAAAAAGTTTCAGTTTTGTTTTTGCATGTGGGTGGGTATTCTGTTTGTAATAATTGTTTGGATACACTATATTTTTAATATGCTAGTTGTGATAATTTCATGCCAAGTAAAAATGTCCATAGTCATATTTTATGTTCCTAAAGTAACAGAATTACTTTCAATCTAGAAAAGACAAAAAAAATGCTAATGTAGCATTTTTTTCAATTTTCCTGAAAATTTCCGGTTTTACATCTCTACTTCAGAGTTGGCCACGCCCACCACAGCCAAAACCTCTGCATGCGTTGCTACAGAGGGAAGGCCTGGAGAGCAAACCCCCCCCCGGCAAATCCGAGGCTGGTGGGCCTGGGGCGGGGCCTGGAAGGATCGGGGAAGCATTTAAAGCCAAGGGAAAGAATGGGGCATGGCCTAATATGCTAATGAGCCGCACTGTCCAGGTGTGGCCTAATATGCTAATGAGCTTCTGCTGTTGGGTGTGGCCTATTATACTAATGAGTTCCTGCTGGGCTTTTTCTACAAAAAAAGCCCTGGTAATCTGCAGATCCGTTGGAATTCCAGAGGATCTCCAGGTCCCTCCTGGAGACTGGCAACACCTAAGGGACAGCCTCTTGCTCCGTGCACTCACTCATGCCCCTTCCCACCTCAGTACCAGCCGTATCTCAGATCAGCCACAGCCGGAGCAGAGTGGCGCGCCTCGAAAACAACACCCGTTCCCGCCTGGCCTAGGCCGGGGGAGTTGTGCTGTTGCGAAAGGAGCGTGAGTCAGAGTGGCTTACGGAGAGGACCGGGCGTGTCTCCTCCTCTGGTGCGTTCTTCCTGCTCTGCTTTTGAAACAAAACACCCCAAAGACGGTTTTGATCCGTGCTGGCGCTGGATGCCCGGCCTGCTTTCCAGAAGCCCTCGCGGCATCCGCTGCCGCCTGCTTTTCTTGTCTGTCTCCCGACGTTCTTCTTGGCAGACGGCAGGATCTGTATGCGGGAGCGATGGTTTACATTCAAGAGGGGTTAAAAGCAATCTGTTAAGTGCAGCAACGCCCTCCGCCCACTGAGCATGGAAACGAGAGCTTCAAGGGCGCATTGGTAATGCGCTGCCCTTTTGCCCCCGTGCAGTGGTGCAAACGCTTTCTGAAACCCGGGAGACCTCTGGGCCTGTGTTATTCTTCCAAAGTGTGCACCGGCCGATTCCCCCAGTGCTGTTACAAACAAAGGCTTGCTGTCCAGACTTGTTAAAGGATTAGATGAACAAGAGGTCCCATTAGATCAAATTTAGAGTCTAGTGGCACCCTTAAGACCAACAAAGGTATTCATTCAGGGTATAGGCTGTCGTGTGCAGGCACACTTTTTTAGACAGAACCAAGTTTGAGTCCAGTGGCACCTTTTAAGACCAACAAAGGTTTATTCAAGGTATGAGCTTTGATGAAGACCCAGATGCTGGGAAAGATCGAAGGTCAAAGAAGAAGGGGACGGCAGAGGATGAGATGGTCGGACAGTGTTATCGAGGCAACGAACGTGAAATTGAGCAAACTCCAGAGCACGACGACGGAGGGCAGGAGGGCCTGGCGTGATGTGGTCCATGGGGTCGTGAAGGGTTGGACTCGACTGTGCGACTGAGCAACAACAACAACTGTCAGATAAGGTTGTTGTATACTTGCTAATGCTTGTTTATGAAGTTTGTATTTTATGAAGTCTCAGTCTATAATTGTGATGTTACTGTTCTGTTTTGTTTATCTTTAATCTATTCATAAAGTCTAAAGAAAAAGAAAAGAAAAAACCTTTGTGCTGCTGCATCGGACCAGCAAGGCTACCCCACCTGGGTCTGTCTTCATAAGAGGCTCCAGAGCGACTGACGATTTGCAGCAAAGCCATTTTGGGATTCGGGGGAAAGGAAGGGAGCCGAGCCACGCAGCTCAGTCCTTGAACCAGAAGTGCGGTCGAGGGAAGCGGTATGAGTCAGAGGGATCTCTCGTTTTGGGGAAGGAATCGAGACCGTGTCCTTAAATGCTCTGTTTCCACACAAATGAGGAAGTTGAAAGGGAGGGAGGGGCGGGGGTGGACATCTCCCCCAAGAACGCAGATCGGATTGTTTCTCCCTTGCCTAGTAAAACCAACCAGCATGCAGCAGGTCCTTTAAGGTTGCCAACTCCGGCTTGGGAAATTCCTGGAACCTGGGGAGAGGAGAGAGCTCAGAAGTATATAAGGCTTCCAAATGAGAGCCAGTTTTGGTGTGGTGGTCAGGAGCGCGGACTCAAATCTGGGAGAGCCGGGTTCGATTCCCCACTCCTCCACCAGCCAGCTGGGTGACCTTGGATCAGTTACAAGTTCTCTCAGAGCTGTTCTCTCAAGAGCAATTCTCTCAGAGTTCTCTCAGCCCCACCAACCTCACAGGGTGTCTGTTGGGGGGAGAAGAAAGGAAAGGAGACTGTAAGCCGCTCTGAGACTCCTTTGGGTACTGAAGGGTGGGTATAAATCCAATCTCCTCCTCCTCCTCCTCCTCCTCCTCCTTCTTCTTCTGCATTTTCTCCAGCAGAACTGATCTCAGTCATCTGGAGATCAGTTGCAATTCTGGGAGGGCCTCGGATTTCTTTATCCATTTATGTGCCTGTCTGTAGACTGCCTTTCAGGGCGGCTTATGCATTGTCAGCCAGGGCCCGCGATCTGATCCTCGCAAACTTGGACTAATAAGACTTAACATCACTTTGTTTAGTGATTGTTTTTATGCTGTTTTAATTGTTTGTTATGGCATTTGCCTCTTTTGTTAGCCGCCCTGAGCCCATTTGGGGAGGGCGGGATATAAATCCAATTAATAATAAATAAATAAATAAACAAGCAAACAAATAAACGTGGGACATCACAGTAACGCTTCCGTGCGCTTTCCGCACGTGGCGTCCTCGATCCGTGCCACGAGCCCGTTGAGGGAGGCCGGTTGTCACACAGAGGTCGGCCGCGAAGGAGGGGCAGGCAGGGAGTCAAGACGGGTGGCGTTCCCAGGTGCAGCTCAAGGCACGACTGCTGATCTCGGCAGCGCTCCGGGGCCTGGAACCAGCTGAGAATGCCACGCGTGGACGTCCCGGCATTGCCAGGTGAGGCCTGGAGAGTTCCCGGAATTAGAACTCATCTCCAGACTGCAGAGGTCAGTTCCCTTGGAGAAAACGGATGCTTTGGAGGGTGGACTCTGGGGTATTATGCAGTGCTGATGTCCCTCCAGCTCCCAAAGCCCACCCTCCTATAGGGACGTCAGGGAAGCCAGTGTTGGGTCAGGCCAGTGGCCCCTCCAGTCCAACACTCTGTGTCACTCAGAGGCCAAAATCCAGGTGCCCTCAGCAGGTCCAGTAGCGGGGCCAGGACACTGGAAGCCCTCCCACTGTTGACTCCCCCTTAAGATCCAAGAAGACAGAGGATCACTACCAGGGGTCATTTCGTAGAAAAAGAGCTAGGGGAACTCATTAGCATAACTCATTAGCATATGCCATTCTTGTTGGTGGCTCCGATTCTCTGGGGGGTGGTTCCCTGGAGGTAGTTCTGTTGTTGTCCTGCCCTCTTGCATTTGGAAAGAAAGGATATGAATATGAATATATATATATGTATCAAGGGCACTCTGGCTTTGATTCTTATTAAAATGCAACCCGGGGGCCCCCAATCCTTTTTGAGCCTGTGGCCGCCTTTGGACTTCTGGCATAGCATTGTGGCTGCAGCCACAAAATGGCTGCCAACAGAGGTAACAGAGGTGGAGCCAGCCACAAAATGGCTGCCACAGATTGCTTCTGGTCACACCGTGAAGATCCGAGCGCCATGGTGAAATCTGCCGCCAAAGCAACGCTTTTAAAAATATCTGAGCAGCTGATGAAATCTCTACAAAGCCTCTTGCTACCTGACCCTTCCCGCCTTCTACACCAGTTTGGTGTCGTGGTTAAGTGTGCGGACCCTAATCTGGGAGAACCGGGTCTGACTCCCCACTCCTCCACTTGCACCTCTCCTGGATGACCTTGGGCAAACCACAGTTCTGTCAGAGCTGTTCTTGGAAAAAAGAGCAGTTTCTGTCAGAGCTCCCTCAGCCCCGCCTACCTTCACAGGGTGTTTGTTGCGGGGAGGGGAAGGGAAGGGAGAGGAGTTTGTGAGCCGCTCTGAGACTCCTTTGGGTAGTGAAGGGCGGGGTATAAATCCAATCTCTTCTCCTCCTTCTTCTTCTAAAAACACTTGATGTGTACCAACAAAGGTATTGGTTGGGGACCCCAACAGGAAAGCGACAGAAGCCTTCCCTACGTTCCACCAGCAAGCTTCGCGAGTCCGGGTCCATTTCTTCCACTAGGCCAACAGTCTGCTAAGATACAGATGTTTTCTTTTCTCCCAGCTTTCTTCTCCCCCCCACCCCCACCCCCCTTTTCAAAGATCTCTGCTTTTTGGCCAATTATATATTCTTCCTTGGCACACCGACAGTGCTTAGGCTGCCAAATTCCCAGTAAAACTGAGCTCAGACTCCTTTTTTTCCCTGTGTATTCATGAATTCTCTCTCTCTCTCTCTCTCTC
>NW_015166525.1:133855-140495 GCF_001447785.1 Gekko japonicus
TCTCTCTCTCTCTCTCTCTCTCTCTCTCTCTCTCTCTCTCTCTGGGATTCATTACCCGTATTTACTCAAAGTTATTACCAACCGTTTCTCCAACTCCTGAAATGCCACCCCCGCCCCCCAAACTTAAGGCCTGGAACAGAAATCACCTGTTGTATCTTTCCTTTCGACTGGAGGGGGGGGGCTTCAACCCCCCCTCCCCACCCTCTTTGCCAGCCCTGTGCCAGAGGTGGCTGGGGGGCCCCTCCCTCCCCCGTTTCCCTCCCGCCTGTACAAACATAATGTGCCTCTCTCTGAAAAGCAGAAAAGAAGAGAGAGGTTATGAGTCACGGCACGGCTGCGGCCGGCCGGCTTAGCAAAACAGAGCCCCACCCACCCCGGTAGGAACAAAGATTTCGGCCTGCGCAGCACCTGTTGTACAGTACAGGCGTGCCGCTTCGAGGGTTCCCGGCTCTGAACACAAATAAGGGAAAGTAGGTCAACCCCTCAGGATCTGAATGGGAGAAAGGTTGGGGGTGTTTTTTTTGGCGGCGTGCCTTCGAACCAGAATCCGGAGAGAGGGGGAGAGAGTCCGCATGCGGGCGTCTGTTCCTTTTGTAGGATTACAACCAAAGAGACAAAGAGGAAGATTTAGGCCCCGGTCACACGGGAGGCTTTGATCCGCGAGAGGGACGGATCGGGGGCGCAGCAAGCGGGCGCGATCACACCGCAACATCTGGGAAGCGGCACGCACCCGTCCCCGATCCGTCTCTTCCGGCCGAAGAGGCGGATCAAAAAAACCCCTACAAAACACTACTATTTACCTGAAAATCCGCAGCAGGGGCAGCCGTGGCCCCCCCCCCCCCCCGGCCAGGGAGCAACTGCACGGCGGCTTGGGGATCTGTCTGATCCCGCCGCCGCACATCTCTTTTGATGCGGCTCAAAAAAGCCGCACTTTAGCCGCAGCTTTTCCCCCAATGTGACCGGGGCCGGAGAAAGCATGAGGGATTGCCCTGTGCCGAATTTGCGGGGTGGTGGTGGTAGAGATTGGGTCTCTTGAAGTTTTGAAGAGTAATGGGCCTAATGAATAACAATCTGCAGCGAACTTGGTCAAAAGGGAAATGCAAGGCACGTTGGGTGAGCCTTAAAGGTAAAGCTAAAGGTTCCCTTGCTCGAAAACCAGTCGAATCCGACTCTAAGGTTGTGGTGCTCATCTCCGTTTCAAAGCCGAGCCTTACTTGGACACAAAATTCTCTAGGGCTTTTGAAGCTTTCAGGAAAGTTTGCTGGATTTTCCAGGCACATTTCCCATGCCGCCCTGGACGGTGAGTTCTTCACAGACGCCTCAAAGCCTGGGCAGGCATGTGTCACAACAACCTTGCTAGAATCAAAGCCCGCCGGCTTGGTTGAAGGAAGCCCTCCTACCCAATCTATAAGGCGGGGGTCGCCAGCGGCGCTCCCTCTAAGCGGTGGAGTCTTGTCAGCAAAAATTCTGCTCTGTGAGCTGCGGGCATTGAAGCGGTGAGCGAGCAGTTTGGCTACTGCATAAATCAGTTTGCTCTCGAGCCATCCTTCATGAGCTGAGACAAAAATGTGTGAGCCGTAGGCTAAAAAAACTCTCTGAGCTATCTCACACCAACTCAGCTTAGAGGGAACACTGGTCACCAGCCCTTTTTTGAGCCTGTGGGCACCTTTGGGACCCTGACCCCGGGCAGTAGGCACAATCACGAAATGGCTGCCGTGGTAGGTGGAGCCACTTGCAAGATGGCTGACGTGGGAGGCGGAGCCAGTCACAAAAAGCCAGGGAGTGACATTAGGTAGAACTCTTCATAGTACCTCTTCCGTGTTTCGGGCGGAAGATCTGTTTAACAGGATGCCCTTTCACCTGCACAGCCAATCAGAAGTCCTGCCCAGCGAAATCCCCGCCTAGCCCAGTCCACTTTCTAAACGCACAGGGTGGTAGGGTTGCCAGCCTCCAGGTGGGGCCTGGAGACCCCCCACTTTTACAATTGATCTGCAAGTGACAGAGATCGGTTCCCCCGGAGAAAATGGCTGCTGTGGAGGGTGGACTCCGTGGCATTATACACTGCTGGGGAGTGGAGGGATGTCAGAAAGGTATAATGTCGGGTTGCCAGCTCCAGGTTGGGAAAAACCTGGATATTTGGGGGATGGAATCTGAGGAGGGTTAGGTTTGGGAAGGGGAGGGATTTCAGTGGGGTATGATGCCATACAGTCCACTTTCTAAAGCAGGCATTTTCTACAGACGAACTGAATTCCTGTTGCCTGGAGACCAGTTGGAATTCTGGGAGCTCTCCAGGAGCCACCTGGAGTTTGGCAACCTTAGTCCTGCGGCTTATGAGAACATCTGCAGCTGCCCTGCGCTTAAGTGGCCCGTTTCCTTATTTGCACACCTGCGCAATATCGCTGTGAAATACGGCCGCCGGGACCGGGGCCACTGGCAGCCGTCCATTATGCTCCGAGAAGACCGTATGTGGGAAATTCCTTTTTAAAAATAATTTTTTTAATGTCCATCTTTTAAAAATAGAAGAGGTTTGGGAACTCTTGTCAATGGGCCCGTGCTCCGGCAGTCAGTGGCTCGCTCGCCCCCTCCGCTGGTCGGAAATGGTATGGCAGGCAGGGAGCATAACGAGATTTCGCCGCATTTCTTTGGCTGTGTCGAAATGTCAGGATGGGTTCTGAGGTTCCTGCGTGCACACAAAGTCTTATACCCAGAATACAACTTGCTTGGTCTTAAAGGTGTCGCTGGACTCTGACTTGGTTCTTTCTGAAGAAGTGTGCATGCACACGAAGTCTTATACCCAGAGTTAAACTTTGTTAGTCTTAAAGGCAGAGGTCATTTCGGGGGGGAACGCGAGAGACCGCAGTTCCCCTGAGTGAGGTGCAGGGGGCGGGGCACATGATGAAGCCCCGCCCCCTGCTTCCGGCCGCCCCGCTTCCAGCCCTCATTCAGCCAGGAGGAGGCAGGAGAAGAGGGAGGGTAAGTTGCTTCCTCCCCGCCTCTCCCCACCCCTGCCTGCCTGGGGCCAGGGAGGGCCTTCGTGGGGCTTCCTCGCACTCCCGCTGGCCTTGCAGGTCCACCGCCAGGCCCCTGATGTCAGGGGGTGTGGCATATGCTAATGAGTTATGCTAATGAGTTCCCCTAGCTCTTTTTCTACGAAATGACGCCTGCTTAAAGGTGTCCCTGGGCTCAGACTTCTTGCTCTTGCTTCAGACCAGCAGGGTGACCCACCTGCATCTATCTTTGCCTGGCTTGTTTGTGAATCGGCTCAGTGTGTAAAGGAGCCAGCGTCCAGGAGCACCTTAACGGCTAACTAAATTTGTGGCAGGGGAGGAGCTTTCGTGAGTCACTGCTCACTTCTTGATCTCTCTCAGTGTGTTAAGAGAAGTAGCCTGTCTCTCCCTCCTTTAATAGGCAGCCTGCCTCTCTCCTGCCTCAGCCATAGTTCTGATAAGAGCACTCCTTGAAAAAGAGCAGTTTCTATCAGAGCTCTCTCAGCCCCACCTGCCTCACAGGGTGGGGTGTCTATTGTGGGGAGGGGAAGGGAAAGGAGATTGTAAGCCACTTTGAGACTCCTTTGGGTAGTGAAGGGCGGGGTATAAATCCAGTCTCTTCTTCTTCTTTTACCTCACAGGGTGTCTGTTGTGGGGAGGGGAAGGGGAAGGAGTTTGTGAGCCGCTCTGAGATTCCTTTGGGTAGTGAAAGGCGGGGTATTAATCCAGTCTCTTCTTCTTCTTTTACCTCACAGGGTGTCTGTGGTGGGGAGGGGAAGGGGAAGGAGTTTGTGAGCCGCTCTGAGACTCCTTTGGGTAGTGAAGGGTGGGGTATAAATCCAATCTCCTCCTCCTCTTCTTCTTCTACCTCACAGGGTGTCTGTGGTGGGGAGGGGAAGGGGAAGGAGTTTGTAAGCCGCTCTGAGATTCCTCTGGGTAGTGAAGGTCGGGGTATAAATCCAATCTCCTCCTCCTCCTCCTCTTCTTCTTCTCCCTCCCTCCCTCCCCTGCTGGCTGTCTTTCAGACCTGCGACCTCTCCTCGAGGCAAAAAACTGTGTCCAGCTTCCAGCCTCTCTTCCGCTGCCAGAGGCCAGCCTTTCTCTGCGGCCAAGATCAAGGTGAGAGGGCGGTAAGGAGTGACGCCGCCGGGTGACATCCGACACAGCCTGTCGTCAGGGTCAAATGCCAGTGGAGTAATCAGAAGCGAGAGCCGGGCCAGAGCGAAGAGAGAGATGTGTGCGCGGGCGGACGCCAGGACGCAGCCGGCGGGTCTCTGGCGGGAGGCATGGCTCGGGCCGGCCGCCGCAACGAAGTAGGTGTCGGGGCAGATCCAAAGGGGCAGAAGAACCTATGCCAGCGCTGGGGCAGATGGGGGGATGTGGGAGGGGGCACCTGATCTCCTTGGTCTTCCGTGGAGCGGGATAACTCATGCCGTTTGTTTGCCAGCGGTTATGTTAGAGTCGGGAACCGAGAGAGGGACCATTCTCTGGTGTGGTTCCAGGCAGTGCTCCTTCCCATGACTGGGAGCTCTGGATGTGCTGATCTATTTGAAGGCTATATTAAAATCCCTCTTCCCTCTCAGTGGGGCTTCTTCAGGAGTAGTGCCTTTGCCCTGTTCCGAATATACCACCTTCCCAGCACTAGCTTCTGTACAGCCGGTGTTCCCTCTACGCTGAGTGAGTGTGAACAGTTTCTTTTAGCCTCCGGCTCACACATTTTTGCCTTAGCCCGGGAAGGATGTGGCTGCAGAGCAGACTGATTCATGCAGCAGCCAAATCGCCTCCCTCTCCACTTTAATGCCAGCAGCTCACAAAGTAGGATTCTTGCTCACAGGGCTCCACAGCTTAGAGGGAGCGTTGATGACAACCACGGTTCCCTCTAAGCTGAGTGAGTGTGAGCTAGCTCACAGGGTTTTTTTAGCCTCCGGCTCACACGTTTCTGTCTCAGCTCAGGAAGGAGAGCTCCAGAGCAAATTAGTTTATGCAGCAGCCAAATCGCTCGCTCACAACTTTAATGCCAGCAGCTCACAAAGGAGAATTTTTGCTCACAAGACTCCACAGCTGAGAGGGAGCATTGGTCCTACCCATTTCGTGCCCCAGCCCTCGAGGGGTCGATACACCACTGACTAACCCCTTTCCCCAGAACCATGTGATTCTGGCTTGGCATCATTGGGGTCAGACCCTCAAAATGTTTCCTGACTCTGTTTTCAACCCTGATTATTGACTATAGTGTCCTTCAGAAATGATTGGGGAGTGGGGGTGTGTGTGTAACAGGACAGAACATGCCATCGAGTCACGGCCAATTTATATGGCAACCCCGTGGGGTTTTGAATGCGAGAGATGCACAGAGGTGGTTTGCCACTGCCTGCCTCTGCATGGCAACCCTGGGCTTCCTTGGTGGTCTCCCATCCAAGTTACTGACCAGGGTGGACCGTGCTTCGCTTCTGAGTTCTGATAATATTGGGTTAACTTGGGCTGTGCAGGTCAAAGAAAGACATTCAGAGGTGGGTTTGCCATTGCCTGCCTCTGCGTAGCAACCCTGGACTTCCTCGGTGGTCCCCCGTCCAAGTACCAACCAGGGCTGGCCCTGCTTAGCTTCTGAGACCTGTCGAGATCAGAGTAACCTGGGCCATCCAGGTCAGGGCAGATAAACAGAGGTGTTTTACCATTGCCTGCCTCTGCATAGCAACCCTGGACTTCCTTGGTGGTCCCCCGTCCAAGTATCAACCAGGGCTGGCCCTGCTTCTGAGACCTGTCGAGATCAGAGTAATCTGGGCCACTGTGGTCATGGCTCCAGATGGGTTGCCATTGCCTGCCTCTGCGTAGCAACCCTGACTTCCTCGGTGGTCTCCCATCCAAGGATTAACCAGGGCTGACCCTACTTAGCTTCTGAGATATGATGAGATCGGGCTAGCCGGGGCCACCCAGGTCAGGGTAGATAAACAGAGGTATTTTACCATTGCCTGCCTCTGCGTAGCAACCCTGGACTTCCTCGGTGGTCCCCTGTCCAAGTACCAACCGGGGCTCGCCCTGCTTAGCTTCTGAGACCTGTCGAGATCAGAGTCACCTGGGCCACCGTGGTCATGGCTCCAGATGGGTTGCCATTGCTTGCCTCTGCATAGCAACCCTGACTTCCCCGGTGGTCTCCCGTTAATCCGGGCTGACCCTGCCCTGCTTTCAAGATCTGACAAAATTGGACTAGGCCTGGGCACAAGGAAGGTGGAAATGCTCCATGAGACATCCCCACACCCAGGGGTCATTTCGTAGAAAAAGAGCTGGGGGGACTCATTAGCATAACTCATTAGCATATGCCACACCCCCTGACATCACCGGAAGTGTGTTCTCCCCACAGCCGGCGGCGACCTCCAGCGGGCACCAGCAGGGAGCTCCAGGCCCCGCCCTCCCGCACCTCACCCAGGGGGATGGCGTCCCCCGCGTCCCCCCCCAAATGACCCCTGCCCACACCTTTTGGAGCTACAGACCCCCGGGGAGGGGAAATGTCTCTCTTGCCCACCAGAGCCAGTTTGGTGTAGTGGTTAAGTGTGCGGACTCTAATCTGGGAGAACCGGGTTTGATTCCCCACTCCTCCACTTGCACCTGCTGATGTGACCTTGGGTCAGTCACAAGCTCTGGCACAGCTGTCCTTGAAAAAG
>NW_015166525.1:140606-143937 GCF_001447785.1 Gekko japonicus
CTCCTCCTCCTCCTCCTCCTCCTCCTCCTCCTGCTGTGCTGTGATTCTTCTTTCTGCTGCCTTTGCCTTCCAAGGAATCTTGTTAGAAAGCACGTTATGCTGCAGAAGAATTTGCAATGTAGTCTAAGTCTTTCAGTTTGACGGTTTAAGGTCTTAAGCCTGCGACTTCTGAAAAACTGGAAACCGTGTTTACCGGAATGGCTGTGAAGTCATATGCCGTTCTTTGGTATCCGGTTCTTTGGTGTTACCGATCTTGGTTTCCACTGGTTGGGCTGCTTTTGTGGTCCCAAAGTTCCAAAACTGAACGATGCGATTTCTGTGACGATTTCCCCAGCGTGGTTTTGATATTTATGAGATGTTATTTTTGCATTGGCGAAAAGAACTTGACATTTGGTGGACACACTTTATATCTTTATCAGTAATTTTGAATGCACCGTTTATTATATTGAATCGGGTGTTGTGTTGCTGGCATGGTGATTTCTGTGGGTTTTGCTTTTTCGTTGACATACACTGTGTGGTCCCTAATTTCTGCCTCTTTGTCTGGCTGCCCCGTGCGCTAAGTTGGGGCAGGAAAAATAGGTTAAGAAGCGGGGGGAGGGAGTGTAGCTAAGCAGTGTCACCTAGAACTGATAAATGCAGGGGGGTGTCTGCAGAGAGATTAGTTTGCAGCGGTGAGCTTGCAGGTCCAATCTGTGTCAGGGTCTAATCTGGGCGTGATCCTATTACCGCAAGGTCAGGGGGTCAAGGGATCCTTTTTGGGGGGAGGGGGATTGCTGCATTCCATTTTTCTGGATTCCCCCCCCCCACCTCCGGGGAACAGACATATGTACATCGGAAGCAGAACTGATTAATCTTGGCAACTGCAGAAGGTTTCTCTAAAGCCAGGGGTTGGGAGGAAGGCGAGAGCTTTGGTCACAAGGAACACAAGTTTTATCATGTCAAAGACCTGTTGGTGTGTAGTGGTTAAGTGTGCGGACTCTAATCGGGGAGAACCGGGTTTGATTCCCCACTCCTCCACGTGCAGCTGCTGGTGTGACCTTGGGTCCGTCACAAGTTCTCTCAGAGCTGTTCTCTCGAGTGCAGTTCTCGAAAGAGCTCTCTCAGCCCCACCTTCCTCACAGGGTGTCTGTTGTGGGGAGGGGAAGGGAAAGGAGTTTGAAAGCCACTCTGGAGACTCCTTCAGGTAGTGAAGGAGTATAAAGGAAGTATAAATCCAATCTCCTCCTCTTCCTCCTCGGTGGTCATCAGGTTGCCAGCCTCCAGGTGGGGCCTGGAGGCCTCCCAAAATCACAACTGATCTCCAGACAACTGAAATAAGTTCCTCTGGAGCAAGTGGCTGCTTTGGAGGGCGGACTCTGTGATGTTGTACCCTGCTGAGTCCCCTGCCCTGCCCCTAACCCTCAGGCTCCACCCCCAAATCTCCAGGAATTTCCGAACCTGGAGTTGGCAGCCATAGCAGAGGAGGTGGAGGCTGTAAAACATGTGAAGCGATGTTGTCATAGCCCAGGGTTGCCACCTCTAGGTTGGGAAATACCTGGAGATTTGGGGGTGGAGCCTGGGGAGGGCGGGGTCTGGGGAGAGGAGGGACCCCAGCAGGGTATAATAATGCTACACAGTCACCTTCCAAAGCAGCCATTTTCTCCAGGGGAACTCATCTCGGTCATCTGGAGGTCAATCTGGAGAGCCAGTCTGGTGTCGGGGTTAAGAGTGCGGACTCTAGTCTGGAAGAACCGGGTTCGATTCCCCCATCCTCCATTCGCAGCTGCTGGATGACCTTGGGCAAGCCGTAGTTCTGATAAGAGCTCTCCTTGAAAAAAGGCAGTTTCTGTCAGAGCTCTCTCAGCCCCACCCACCTCACAGCGTGTCTGTTGTGGGGAGGGGAAGGGAAAGGAGTTTGTAAGTCGCCTTGAGACTCCAAATGAAGGGTGGGGTATAAATCCAATCTCCTCCTCCTCTTCTTCCTCCTCCTCCTCTTCTTCTCCTCCTCCTTCTCCTCCTCCTTCTCCTCCTCCTTCTCCTCCTCCTTCTCCTCCTCCTCCTTCTCCTCCTCCTTCTCCGTCTCCTCCTCCTCCTCCTCCTCCTCCTCCTCCTCCTCCTATTGTAATAGTGGGAGGTCTCCAGGTGCCACCTGGAGGTTGGCAACCCTGTTATAGTCCCGATGCCTTACACCGAGAGGGTATACGCAAGCCAGAGTCCCATTGGCTGGTGGAGCACAGCCAATGGAATCAAGACAGTCGCAGAGTTCGGCAGTCCCGTGCTATCCTATTGGAAGGGCTGCGAAGGAAGGGGATGGGTTAGAAGAGGCTGTGGAACTGCCCGGTCCGAGGGACCCTTTCAGGCCACTGTTGCCCGGATTTGACCTGCAGCTGTGCCTGTCCCCCTCGGGAGCCCTCCCTTCCCCTGCCAGGCACGCTGGCCAAGCTGGCACGTACAATACAGATGCGTTTTTCCCTTGGCAGAAACCTTGTCGAGCGTTGCTGTTTCTTCTCCGCTTGGGCCCTGATGGAGGAGAGAAGCTATAAACGGGGTGGATAAATGCGATTACATTTTATCCAAAGAGAGGGATACCTTTCCCAGATGTCCAGCAGAGGGCACTGGTGGCATGAAGCCAAGTGGCTAGCTGTTTTGTGGGGGGGGGGTGTCCCTGTAAGTGCTGGCAAATCACAGCTGACTTATGGCGACCCCTAATGGGGTTTTCAAGGCAAGAGACTAACAGAGGGGTTTTTCCATGGCCTGCCTCGGCATAGCGACCCTAGACTTCCTTGATGGTCTCCCATCCATGTACTAACCAAGGTTGGCGCTGTTTGGCTTCTAAGATCTGATGAGACCAGGGTAGCCTGGGCCATTCAGGTCAAGGCAAGAGACAAACAGAGGTGGTTTGCCTTTGCCTGCCTCTGCGTAGCAACCCTGGACTTCCTCAGTGGTCTCCCATCCAAGTACTCACCAGGGCTGACTCTACTTAGCAACTGAGAACTAACAAGATCAGGCTAGCCTGGGCTATCCAGGTCAAGGCAAGAGACAAACAGAGGTGGTTTGCCTTTGCCTGCCTCTGCGTAGCAACCCTGGACTTCCTCAGTGGTCTCCCATCCAAGTACTCACCAGGGCCGACCCTGCTTAGCTTCCGAGATGACCGGGCTCGCCTGGGCCCTGCAGGTCAGGGCAGGCAAACAAAGGTGGCTTGCCATCGCCTGCCTCTGCGTAGTGACCCTGGGCTTCCTTCGTGTTGCTGTCCTTTAAAAGACAAAACAATGCTGTGAATGGGAACACTTACCACACCTTCCCAACTTAATACTTACGGCGACACAGTCTCTGGGTTATTATTTTTTCAACG
>NW_015166525.1:143955-145215 GCF_001447785.1 Gekko japonicus
GAGTGGAGACCTTCAGTAGCTATTTAACTTGCTTATACTCCCGACTTTCTCCCCAGTGTGGACCTACGGTGGCTTCCGTCATTCTCTTCCCCTCCGTTTTCGCCACACGACAACCTTTTGAGGGAGGTTAAGCGAAGGGAGTGTGACTGGCCCAAAGACATCAACGAGTCCCCGTGGCACGAGTGAGGATTCGAACCTGGGTCTCCCAGATAATAGTCCAGCACTCTTAACCAGTGTTCCCTCTAAGCTGAGTTAGTGTGAGCTAGCTCACAGTTTTTTAGCCTTGCTCAAAGGACTCCACAGCTTAGAGGGAACATTGCTCTTAACCACTACGTCATACTATACTACACTTTCACACATCTGAATTTGGGCTAAAGTTCAGCGGTAGAGCATCTGCTTAGCATGCAGAAGGTCCCAGGTTCAATAATAATAATTATCATGTGGCATTGTGTGTAGTCTAGCCAGGAGATCCTAAGATTGCCTGGCAGCCTTAAGTTCTAAGTCTTTTAGAAAAGAAGAAGAGAAGAGATTGGATTCATACCCCGCTGTTCACTCAGAGTCTGAGTGGCTTACAATCTCCTTTCCCTTCCCCTCCCCACAACAGACACCCTGTGAGGTAGGTGGGGCTGAGAGAGCTCTGACAGAAACTTCTCTTTTTCAAGAACAGCTCTTATCAGAACTATGGCTTGCCCAAGGTCACACCAGCAGCTGCACGTGGAGTGGGGAATCAAACTCGGTTGTCCCAGATTAGAGTCCGTGCACTTAACCACTACACCAAACTGGCTTTTAGCATTATGCACCACTAGGTGGTGAGGTAGACTTATTTTTTGGACTGAGAGAGCTCTGAGTCTGAGAGGAGGAGGAGGAGGAGGAGGAGATTGGATTTAAACCCCGCCCTTCACTTGGAGTCTCAGAGTGGCTTACAATCCCCTTCCTTTCCCCTCCCCACAACAGACACCCTGTGAGGTAGGCGGGGCTGAGAGAGCTCTGACAGGAACTGCTCTTGAGAGAACAGCTCTGAGGGAATTGTGACTGACCCAAGGTCACCCAGCTGGCTTCATGTCCAGCACTCTGAGATTCCTCCTCATTCATTATATTGGACTTCTAGCCCGTCTGCCCTTGCATACCAAGACTCAGAGCAGGTGGGCAGGAAGTTAGATAAGCATATGGAGCAGAGGTCCATCAGTGGTTGTTAGCCACAAGGTATAGATAGGGACTCTTGGTCTGGGGCAAGGGATGCTCTGTATTCTTGGTGCTTGG
>NW_015166525.1:145244-147417 GCF_001447785.1 Gekko japonicus
TGATGTATAGATAGAAAATAATTTGAAATTATGGTCCTGAAGGATAATATTGATTAATAGGCGGTGGAAGGGATTGGAAACGTTTATTTCTGGTTGATGTAAGTCTATTTGGAAAAAATAAGTATACCATCGTAGTTACAATAAGATATTGAGAAAGGAAGTTGGAAATATATGGATAGAAAATTTGCAGAGTAACAAAAGGGGATAAATAGTGGTTCATGATTATTTGAGAAGTTGTGAGAACCTTATCTAGAAAGAAAAATGTCTGTTTTGAATTGTAAAGGTCAATTTGAGTATATCAAGTTATATCTCAAAAGATGGTTCTTATGAATATGCGTGCTCAGTTGTAATATTAAGAACTAGTTGTATCGCCGTATACAGAAAATATTGGAAGTGTATGTTTATGTTTGTTTTTGTGTTTATGTGGTGTGTGTCTATTATTTCTAAAAATTCAATAAAAATATTATAAAAAAAAGAAATGCTCTAACTATTTATATTGTTTGTGTTCAGAACAAAAGATCACACTTACAAGAACAGTTATTGTACTCTGAACTTAGCTGGAAGAAAATTGTGAAATTTATTGATGAAAATTCAGAGAAGGGAATCCAGCAATCTCTACATGGTGATTTAAGGACAATATTACAAGCTGCCAAACAAATAGGTAAGTGGTAATTTAGAGTTAGCCTAATAATTATAAATCATAGTTCTGTGTTATCCTGTTTGCAAAAGTTCATAAAAGTTACAAGCCCATATACATTTTTATGAGTCCACCTGCCTACACATACCTGTGCTCACTTGTTTAAGAACATAAGAACATAAGAGACGCCAATGTTGGATCAGGCCAAAGGCCCATCCAGTCCAACACTCTGTGTCACACAGTGGCCAGAAATACCAGTGCCATCAGGAGGTCCAGCAGTGGGGCCAGGACATTAGAAGCCCTCCCACTGTTGACCCCCCCCCCAAGCACCAAGAAGACAGAGCATCACTTGCCCCAGAGCCCCTAGCTATACCTTGTGGCTAATAGCCACTGATGGACCTCTGCTCCATATGCTTATCTAATTCCCTTTTGAAGCCGTCCATGCTTGTAGCACCCACCACTTCCTGTGGCAGTGAATTCCATGTGTTAATCACTCTTTGGGTGAAGAAGTACTTCCTTTTATCCGTTCTAACCCGACCGCTCTGCAGTTTCATGGAGTGCCCACGAGTTCTTGTATTGTGAGAAAGGGAGAAAAGTACCTCTTTCTTTACCTGCTCTTTCCCATGCATAATCTTATAAACCTCGATCATGTCACCCCTCAGTCGTCTTTTCTCCAAGCTAAAGAGCCCTAAGCGCTTTAACCTTTCCTCATAGGGAAAGTGTTCCAACCCTTTTATCATTCGAGTTGCCCTTTTCTGCACTTTTTCCAAAGCTATAATATCCTTTTTAAGGTGTGGTGACCAGAACTGCACACAGTATTCCAAATGAGGTCGCACCATTGATTTATATAGCGGCATTATGATATTGGCTGATCTGTTTACAATACCCTTCCTAATAATCCCCAGCATAGCATTGGCCTTCTTTATTGCAGTCACACACTGTCTCGACATTTTCAGTGAGTTATCCACTACAACTCCAAGATCTCTCTCTTGCTCAGTCTCTGCCAGTTCAGACCCCATCAATGTGTATTTATATTTAGGATTTTTGGCTCCAATGTGCATCACCTTGCACTTGGCCACATTGAACCCCATTTGCCATGTTGACGCCCACTCGCCCATCCTTGACAGATCCCCTTGGAGTGCCTCACAATCCTCACTGGTTTTCACCACCCTGAACAACTTTGTATCATCCGCAAATTTAGCCACTTCACTGCTTACTCCCATCTCCACTCCTTACTCCCATGGGGGAAACATGGCTGCTTTGGAAGAGGGGCTCTGGAACATTGTACCCTGTGGAGGTGCTTCCCTTCCCCAAACACCATCTTGCCCTGGCTTCACCCCCTTAAAAAGGTAAAGGTAAAGATTCCCTTGCTCGAAAGCCAGTCGAGTCCGACTCTAGGGTTGCGGCGCTCATCTCCGTTTCAAAGCCGAAGAGCCAGCGCTGTCCGAAGACGTTTCCGTGGTCATGTGGCCGGCATGACTAAACACCAAGGCACACGGAACGCTGTTACCTTCCCACCGAAGTGGTACCTATTTA
>NW_015166525.1:147470-148245 GCF_001447785.1 Gekko japonicus
CTCACTCCGTCATGCAGCAACTCAGGTCTCGAACTGCTGAACTACCGACCTTCCACAGCCTGCAGTTCAGCGTCTTAACCACTTGAGCCACCGCAGCTCCTTCACCCCCTTAGGCCTTCCAAATTAAAGAATCTTGGCTGGAGAAGAGGGATTCTTAGAGAAGAAATGCTCTCTTGGTATTTATTTATTTATTTATTTATTTCGATCTCTATCCCACCTCACCAGCAGAAGCTGGCTCAAGGCGGCGTACAATAAGTTAAAAGACGATAAAACGCCGACGCGTAGATGCGATACTATAACATTTCACGTAAACAAACAATTTAAGTAAAGTGCAAGTGAGTGGAGATGGCGATTGCTATAAGATGGTCCGATGTAGGAAGGCCGATATTCAAAATTGTTCTTCATGCCAGTAACGTGAGGGCTGTGACATGTTCAGTTTTTAATAGCTCATTCGTCAGTGGCGGCTCCTAATCGAAGGCCTGGTGGAAGAGCTCCGTCTTGCAGGCCCTGCGGAACTGTAAGAGGTCCCGCAGGGCCCTGATGTCTTCCGGGAGCTCATTCCACCAGCGTGGAGCTGCTACTGAAAAGGCCCTGGCCCTAGTTGATGCCAGCCTGACGTCTTTAGGGCCTGGAAGTTTTGGGATCCTGACCTCAGTGCTCTCTGGGGAACATGTGGGGAAAGGCAGTCCCTTAAGTAGGTAGGCCCCTCAGGGGGCCGCCCTCTCCCCAATGTTATTTAACAACTATATGTACCCCCTCGCCCAACTGGCTTGAA
>NW_015166525.1:148460-160924 GCF_001447785.1 Gekko japonicus
ATATAAATAACATAGCAATACACATGGGCTTTAAAAACCTGACCTGACGCGTTTCGGCCTGCGTAGGCCTTCCTCAGAGGTCAAACAATTGAGTGGCAAGATGGCTATAAAAATATAATACACTCATGTAGACACAATCAGAATGGATACAAAATATGAATTCAATATGGACCAGAAAACAAGTTTTTCCAGAATAAAACCACCAGGCACAGAATAAATATGCAAATGAGATCTTTAAAAGTGCAATCACTTGCCCAGTGGTTCTGGTCCCAGAATTGCCTTCTCTGATTATGTTGCCACAGTGTTCTTCAAGTAAAAAACGATGGCTTGCCCAAGGTCACCCAGCAGCTGCATGTGGAGGAGTGGGGAATCAAACCTGGTTCTCCCAGATTAGAGTCCGTGCTCCTAACCACTACACCAAACTGGCTCTAGATTATCTGAAGCAGGGCTATTTTGGGGCAGGAACGCACGGGAATGGAGTTCCAGCTGGCTTCAGAGTTGGCCACGCCCACTGCAGCCAAAACCTCTGCGTGCCTGGCTACAGAGGGAAGGCCCGGAGAGCGACCCCGCCCCCCGGCAACTCCGAGGCGGGCGGGCCGGGGGGTGCTGGAAGAATCGGGGAGGCATTTAAATGCCTCCCCGTGCCTTCACCGGCCTGTCCAAGGGCCGGCTTCCGGGGTGTGTGTGTTAGGTTGCCTGGGTTTGTCACAGCCACGGGGCGCCCAGGAAAGCCAAGGGAAGGCATGGGGTGTGGCCTAATATGCTAATGAGCTGCACTGTCGGGGTGTGTGGCCTAGTATGCTAATGAGTTTCTGCTGTTGGGTGTGGCCTGTTATGCTAATGAGTTCCTGCTGGGCTTTTTCTACAAAAAAGCGCCCTGACCTGAAGTCTATTTGAGCTTTGGCATTCAGCAGTTGCCGGTAAAATAGTGTGTCGTCTGAGCATCTCCAATGTTCAGAAGGAATAAGCTAGAAAATGGGAGGAAAAAATATTGCCAGAGTTCTCTGAAAACGACAGCAGAATGAGAGGAGGACACTGAGAAATGAAAATAGAGTAGATTAGAGAAATTAATCCTAATTTTCCACCAGAAAGAACCCTTTCGTGTCTTGTGTATTCAGCCCATATGGCCTTTCTTTTCTGCCGCTATATATATATTCCATTCCTGGAAACTGACTGTATTGTTTTGCAGTCTCACAAGGGGGTTTATTCCTCTTTTCCCCCCACCCCGCCTTTCCATGGCTAGGATACGCAAGGCAGTTTTGATTCTTTTGATACTGCCGTCCACGTCTCTTCACAGCTGCTTAATCGCCTTGGGTGCCCTCTTCTGCACTTTTCCCAACTCTACATTTTAAAAAAAAAGAATATAGAGTTGCCAAGTCCCGGTTGGGAAATACCTGGAGATTTTGAGGATGGAGGAGTCTGGGGAGGCGGGAAGACCTCAGTGGGGTACAGTGTCACAGAGTCCACCCACGCTGTAGCTGCCGTTTTCTCAAGGAAAACCGATGTCTGTCGCCTGGAGATAAGTTCCAATTCCGGGAGGTCTCCAGGTGCCACCTGGACGCTGGCAACCCTTAGCTCGGCAGCCAGAACTGAACACAGTACTCTAAATGAGAACAATGTGTGGCTGTGTGTGTTGGGGGGGACCGATGCTCCCTCTAAGCTGTGGACTCTTCTGAGCAAAAATCCTACTTTGTGAGCTGCTGGCATGAAAGTTGTGAGCGAGCGATTTGGCTGCTGCATAAATTAATCTGCTCTGGAGCCATCCTCCCTGAGCGAAGACAAAAATGTGTGAGCCGGAGGCTAAAAAACTGTGAGCTAGCTCACGCTCACTCCGCTTAGAGGGAACCAGGGGTCATTTCCTGCTGGAGCACACAGGAGCGGAGCTCCGGCAGTAAAGAGCCCAGGGGGTGGGCACATGCAACAAACCCCGCCCCCTGCTCCCAGCAGCCAGGTAAGCTGCAGAGCCCCCCCCCGGGGGCCCAGTCCAAAACAGTCCCGTGGCACCTTTAAGCCCAAGTTTTATTCAGGTACAAGCTCTCCCTCCTCTGCGAGGACAGATCTGCACGTTCTCCCCCCCCCCCAATAGCTAGCAATCCAAAACAGTCCAGTGGAGCCTGAACAGTGGGTGTCGCCTTCTGACACACTTCCGGTGATGTCAGGGGGTGTGGTGTATGCAAATAAGTTATGCGAATGAGTTATGCTAATGAACTCCTGCACCTCTTTTTCTATGAAATGACCCCTGGAGGGAACACTGCTTGTAAGCAATGCTCCCTCTAAGCTGTGGAGTCTTGTGAGCAGAAATCCTACTTCGTGAGCTACCAGCATTAAAGTTGTGAGCGAGCGATTTGGCTGCTGCATAAATTAGTTTCCTCTGGAGCCATCCTGAGCCAAGACAAAAATGTGTGAGCCAGAGGCTTAAAAACTGTGAGCTAGCTCACGCTAACTCATCTTAGAGGGATCTCTGCTTGTAAGCAATGCTCCCTCTAAGCTGTGGAGTCCTGTGAGCAAAAATCCTACTTTGTGAGCTACCGGCATTAAAGTTGGGAGTGGGTGATTTGGCTACTGTATACATTAGTTTGCCCTGGAGCCCTCCTTCCTGAGCTGAGACAAAAACGTGTGAGCCGGAGGCTAAAAGACTGTGAGCTAGCTCACATGAACTCAGCTTAGGGGGAACACTGGCGGGGAGAGCTAGTTATACGGTTCTAGTGACCGGCAAAATATTAGTTGCAGGTTCAAGCTCTTTAGACCATAAAATCGCTGCTATCTACCCTCTGCAGCTTACCTGGCTGCTGGGAGCAGGGGGCGGGGTTTGTTGCATGTGCCCGCCCCCTGGGCTCTTTACTGCCGGAGCTCCGCTCCTGTGTGCTCCAGCAGGAAATGACCCCTGGTTCCCTCTAAGCGGAGTGAGTGTGAGCCGGAGGCTAAAAAACTGTGAGCTGGCTCACACAAACTCAGCTTAGGGGGAACACTGGCGAGGAGAGCAAGTTATACGGGTCCGGCAAAATATTCGTTGCAGGTTCAAGCTCTTTAGACCATAAAATTGCTGCTATCTACTCTGAGCTCGTTTGATTGTGCCTTAAGGGCTGTGAAGTCATTTCCATCTTATGGCAACCTTGTGCATGAACGGCCTCCGAAACGTCCCGTCCTTCCCAGCCTCGCTCAGGGGTCTTGCAAACAAAAGGCCTCCATGGCTTCCTTGACGGAGTCAACCCGTCTCCTGTTGGGTCTCCCACTTTTCCTGCTGCCTTCAGCTTTAGCATGATCGTCTTTTCCAGTGACTCTTGCCTTCTCCTAATGGGACCAAAGTATGATAGCTTCCGTTGGGTCCTTTCAACTTCTTAGGGAGACTTCGGGCACTTTTTCGTCTACAACCCACTTATTTGTCTTTTGGATGGTCGGCCTACGGGATCCGTCAAACTCTCCTCCAGCACCACATTTCGAAACAGAGACACTTTTCTTCATGTCTCCTCTCTTCGTTGTCCAACTTTCACACCCATGCATAAAGAATGAAAAGGTCGAGACAGTGTGCAACTGCAACAAAAATGGCCAACGCTATGCTGGGGATTATTAGGAAGGGGATTGAAAACAAATCAGCCAGTATCATAATGCCCCTGTATGAATCGATGGTGCAACCTCATTTGGAGTACTGTGCACAGTTCTGCTCACCACATCTCAAAAAGGATATTATAACATTGGGAAAAGTGCAGAAAACGGCAACTCGAATGATAAAAGGGTTGGAACACTTTCCCTATGAGGAAAGGTTAAAGCGCTTGGGGCTTTTTAGCTTGGAGAAACGACGGCTGAGGGGTGACATGATCGAGGTTTATAAGATGATGCATGGGACAGAGCAGGTAGAGAAAGAGGTACTTTTCTCCCTTTCTCACCATACAAGAACTCGTGGGCACTCCTTGAAATTGCTGAGCGGTCGGGTTAGAACAGATAAAAGGAAGTACTTCTTCACCCAAAGAGTGATTAACACTTGGAATTCACTGCCACAGGAGGTGGTGGCAGCTATAAGCATGGACGGCTTCAAGAGGGAATTCGATAAGCATGTGGAGCAGAGGCCCATCAGTGGCTATTAGCCACAAGGTGTAGACTAAAAGAAATCAACCCTGACTGTTCCCTGGAAGGCCAGATAATGAAACTGAAGCTCAAATACTTTGGCCACCCAATGATAAGGGAGCACTCACTGGAGAAGACCCTGATGCTGGGAAAGATTGAAAGTCAAAGAAGACGGGGACGGCAAAGGATGAGATGGTTAGACAATGTCATCGATGCAATCAACATGAAATTGAGCCAACTTCAGAGGACGGCGGAAGACAGGAGGGCCTGGCGGGAGCTGGTCCATGGGGTCGCGAAGAGTCGGACTCGACTGTGCGACTGAACAACAACATAGACAGGAACTCTCGGTCTGGGGCAAGGGATGTTCTGTCTTCTTGGTGTTTGGGGGGGGGAACAGTGGGAGGGGCTTCTAGTGTCCTGGCCCCACTGCTGGACCTCCTGATGGTCCCTGGTGTTTTTGGCCACTGTGTGACAGAGTGTTGGACTGGATGGGCCATTGGCCTGACCCAACATGGGCTTCTCTTATGTTCTTATGATGATGGAAACTTGCACTCCAGTCTATGGGGCCTCACCCCCGCCCTCGTCCTGCTCCCCTGATTTTAGATTTCCACCAAGCCTCTAGCCTTCTTCAGGCCATCTGCTCCCGTCCGCGCACCTCTCTGCTTGGCAAGCCAAGACCGCTTTCCATCTGACCGTTCCGTGCTTTATGTGAATGATAAAAAACAAAAACACCCTCTTTCGGGCCTGCCGCTCTCCAAAGTAGATTTACCTTCAATCACCATTTATTAAATCTCCGTCCATTAAAAAGCGTCGCCTGGAGGAGCTCTCTGCATTAAGCCTGATTATAGAGCTGCCCGGGCAGGGGAGGGAGAGGCGGCGGCCAGTTCGTGCGCCCGCTTTCCCTCCGCTCGCCTCGACTGGGTGCTCTCCCGGCTGAGGCAGGCATGTCCTCGGGCCCCGACTGTGTCGATCCCCGTTTGGACGTCCTCTCTGGCGGCCGTTGACCGGTTCTTGGCTTCCACGGACCAAGCTCGGGATATGTAGGACTTGCCCGGGTATCCGGGCGCTCGGTGGCTCATGGAGGGCAAAGGGCCAGGACCAAAAAAGGGGCGAGGGAGGAGGCTGAGCGGGTCCCTCAGGAGGATGAGCGGCTCCTTCAAACGCACGTCGCTGAAGGGTTCGGCCTCTGGGTCGCAGAAGGTAAGCCTGGCAGCTTGTCTTTCGCTTGACGCCGAAACCCCTAACCTGGATCCAGCCGTCGAGAGTCCCACGCTTGGCTCTCCGCTTCGCTTCGTTGGGAAGCCCAGAACTGGCTGCCTAAGGCTACCTCGATCTCGTCAGGTCTCAGGAGCTAAGCAGGGTCAGTCCTGGTTTGTACTTGGATGTTGCCTCTAAGCTGTGGAGTCTTGTGAGCAAAAATCCTACTTTGTGAGCTACTGGCATAAAAGTTGTGAGCAAGCGATTTGGCTACTGCATAAATCAGTTTGCTCTGGAGCCCTCCTTCCTGAGCTGAGACAAAAATCTGTGAGCCGGAGGCGAAAAAACTGTGAGCTAACTCACAGTAACTCAGCTTAGAGGGAACACTGGAGGCCACCGAGGAAGCCCAGGGTTACAAGATTATGCGTGGGATAGAGCAGGTAGGCACCAAGAAAGGTGTCAGCAGGTGCTGTATCCCCCGTGGGCGCCACGTTGCAGACCGCTAGCTTTGACTCTCGGAAGTCCATACCCTGAAAAGTTTGTTGGTCTCTGAGATGTTGCTGGGACTTGAATCTTTGCTGTTCAATGGTGCGACCTCATCTGGAGTACTGCGTGCAGTTCTGGTCACCACACCTCAGAAAGGATATTGTAGCATTGGGAAAAGTGCAGAAAAGGGCAACTAGGATGATAAAAGGGTTGGGACACTTTCCCGATGAAGGAAGGTTAAAGCGCTTGGGGCTCTTTAGCTTGGAGGAACGTCGGCTGGGGGGTGACATGATCGAGGTTTATAAGATTGTGCATGGGATAGAGCAGGTGGAGAAAGAGGTACTTTCCTCCCTTTCTCACAATACAAGAACTTGTGGGTACTCCTTGAAATTGCTGAGCGATCGGGTTAGAACGGATAAAAGGGAGTCCTTCTTCACCCAAAGAGTGATGAACGCATGGAATTCACTGCCACAGGAAGTGGTGGCGGCTACAAGCATGGACGGCGTCAAGAGGGAATTAGATAAGCTTATGGAGCAGAGGTCCATCAGTGGCTATTGGCCAGAAGGGATAGATAGGGACTCTCGGTCTGGGGCAAGGGCTGCTCTGTATTCTTGGTGCTTGGGGGGGTCGTGGGAGGGGGCTTCTAGTGTCCTGGCCTCACTGATGGACCTCCTGATGGCCCCTGGTATTTTTGGCCACTGTGTGACATGGACTAGATGGGCCATTGGCCTCATCCAACCTTGGCTTCTCTTGTGTTCTTATGTCTGGGGCAAGGGATGCTCTGTATTCTTGGTGCTTGGGGGGGGCAACAGTGGAAGGTCTTCTAGTGTCCTGGCCCCACTGCTGGACCTCCTGAGGGCCCCTGGTATTTTTGGCCCCTGTGTGACACAGAATGCTGGACTGGGTGGGCCATTGGCCTGATCCAACATGGGCTTCTCTTGTGTTCTTATGCTACATAGAGGCGGGCAATGGCAAACCACCGCTGTGTATCTCATCCCTGACCAGAATGGCCCAGGCTAGCCTGATCTTGTCCGATCTGGGGAGCAAAGCACGGTCAGTCCTGGCTAGAACCTGGATGGGAGACCACCAAGGAAGCCCAGGGTTGCCCTGCAGAGGCAGGCCATGGCAAAACCACCGCTGTGTCTCTCTTGCCTTGAAAACCCTACAGGGTCACCGTAGGTCGCCCTGCCCTGCCCTGCCCTGGATGGCTCCTGCTTAACTGATCTCATCAGCTCTGGAAGCTAAGCAGGGTCGGTCCTGGATTTGAGATTCACATTTGCACGGGAGACCACCAAGGAAGTCCAGGGTCGCTACGCAGAGGCAGGCAATGGGCAAACCACCTCTGTTTGTCTCTTCCGTGACCTGGACGGCCCAGGCTAGCCAGACCTGGTCAGCTCCTGAAAGCTAAGCAGGGTTGACCCTGGTTAGTGCTTGGATGTGAGGCTCGTATTTGGATGGGAGACCACCAAGGAAGTCCAAGGTTGCTACGCAGAGGCAGGAAATGGCAGACCGCCTCTGTTTGCCTCTTGCCTTGACCTGGATGGCCCAGGTTAGCCCGATCCCATCAGATCTTGGAAGGTCCAGCAGGGTCAGTACTTGGATGGGAGACCACCAAAGGAGTCCAGGGTTGCTAGGCAGAGGCAGGCGATGGCAAACCCACCTCTGTTCATCTCTTGCCTTGAGAACCCTAGATAGTCGCCGTGAATCAGCTGCTGTTTGACAGCAAAAAAAATGTATCTATGAATAAGTATTTATGTTTCTGTAAAGTTGGAGCTGCGGTGGCTCAAGTGGTTAAGACGCTGAACTGCAGGCTGTGGAAGGTCAGTAGTTCAGCAGTTCGAGACCCGAGTGTGCCGCGTGACGGAGTGAGCTCCCGTCTCTAGTTCCAGCTCCTGCCAACCTAGCAGTTCGAAAGCAAGAAATTGCAAGTAGATAAATAGGTACCGCTTCGGTGGGAAGGTAACAGCGTTCCGTGCGCCTTGGTGTTTAGTCATGCTGGCCACATGACCATGGAAATGTCTTCGGACAGCGCTGGCTCTTCGGCTTTGAAACGGAGATGAGCATTGCAACCCTAGAGTCGGATTTGACTGGCTTTCGAGCAAGGGAACCTTTACCTTTTTAAAGTTGGAACTGCCTTTGGATACCACTTAAGATAGAACGTCAGAAGTTGTGGGTGATTTCTTACAGTGCAAGGGGGGCATTATTTCGATTTTTTCACCCCTCCCATCCAAACCCTCCCTCCTTCCCAGAGGCTGGCGAAATTGTAAGCCAGGAAGGTTCTTTTTTTTTGTGATACTGCTAAGGAAGTTATTGTTATTGGGTTTTTTGCTGTGATGTAGAAAGCTTGGTGGCTTTCAGGTTTCCGATTCCTAAACTCCCAGCTGGGAAAGAGAGAAGATTTTTTTTCCCACATTCCTTTCCACTGAGATTTGTTTCAGAAAATGTCTCTGAATTGATTCAGTCCAAAACCCAAGCCGGTGTGGTGGACCCAGTAGGTATGTCGGGGTAGAATCTGGGAGACCCAGATTCAGATCCCCCCTCTGCCATGGAAACTTGCTGGGTGACCTTGGATCAGTCACCATACTCTCAGCCGCACCTACCTCACAGGGCTGTTGTGTGGATAAAATAGAAGCGGGGGGTCCATTTTGTGTGCCCCCTAGGGAGAAAGCAGGGGTACAAATGAAGTAATTAAATAAACAGGAGATTAGGCATTCTTTCTAGAATGTTCTTTGGAACAGTAAAGCAGGGGTTCTTATCTCTAGTTCGAACCTTTTTGTCTCTGACGCTGAGTCTCCCAAAACACACAAACAGAAGAAGCTCTTTAATTCATTTAAACCTATTTTGCCTGCTGTCGTCCGCAGTGACTCCCCAAGTTCTCAGGCACAGAAAGGTCTTCTATTGCTGTCCTGATATTAGAGGCGTCAAAAGAAGGAGAACCTTCTTTGTGCGAAGAATTTGCTCAGCCACCAAGCTGTGGATTCGTCCTCTCATGCACCCTCCGATTTCCCCGACATTTCCCTCGCCTTCTCCCGAAAGAAAAGCGTTTAAAGGAGACGTTTTGTACCTCTGCTTAGAGACGGCGCAAAAAGGTGGCCTTTTCCCCCTAGGCGGAAGATTAATCTCTGATAATAGCATCGTGAAAGATGTAACAGCTGGTCCGGATTAATATCTCACAATATCTGCTTTCATGTGATTAATAGCTGTATGGATAAAAAAAAATGCTCTTCTTGTACCATCGGAAGCAGACAGAAGTTACTAAGCTGTGAGCCATTTGCCAGTTCCATAGTCCATATTTCCCCCTCCCCCAATTGCAGGCATTCATAGAGTTGGAAGGGACCCCCCAGGGACATCTAGTCCAACCCCCTGCACAATGCAGGAAACTCACAAATACCACACACACACACACAGAGTGACCCCTGTTCCATGCCCAGAAGATGGCAAAAAAACAACAACCCCAACCTCCAGGATCTCCGGCCAAACTGGTCTGGAGAAAATTGCTTCCTGACCCCAAAGTGTCAACCGGCATTTCCCTGGGCGTGTAAGAAAGGGCCATTCAGACCTTAAATTTCAACCTTGGTGCTTTTTGCATAATTTTAAAGATTTTCTAGGCTTCCAGAAAGCCAGAGAACTAATTAAGCCATGGGTCTGGGAGCCCTTGAGTCTGACACAGGATCTGTTTGTAGCGGCACCCTACAGCAATGCACCATACTAAGATTACTTTTGCCATCAGACTCTCTAACTGCCTTAGAGATTCCCAAGTACCGGAGCGTTTCCACGTTGGCACATTTCAGGGCCTTGCCCTCAGCTTTTCTGGAAGCTGCAGGATTACCATATTTTGAAAAGCAAAAAAGAGGACATATTTCCCGACTGACTTCTCCAAACAAGTGGCCGCTATGACAAATCATTTCAAATACCCAAACTATTTTAAGCTGTGAACATTTCTACTGACTAGGAAGGTCCCTACCCTTCCAACCCAAGAAGAGGACATTTTCATCCGTTTTTTTAAAAGAGCCCCAAAGAGGACAGAGACCCCCAAAAGAGGACAAGTCCTCTAAAAAGAGGAAATTTGGTAACCCTAGGAAGGCAGATATCTTTGCATTCCTTCTTCCCAGTGGGTTTTTTAAAAAAAGGTAAAGGTTCCCTTGCTCGAAAGCCAGTCGAATCCAACTCTAGGGTTGCGGTGCTCATCTCCGTTTCAAAGCCGAAGAGCCAGCGCTGTCCGAAGACATTTCCGTGGTCATGTGGCCGGCATGACTAAACACCAAGGCGCACGGAACGCTGTTCCCTTCCCACCGAAGTGGTACCTATTTATCTACTTGCAATTTCTTGCTTTCGAACTGCTAGGTTGGCAGGAGCTGGAACTAGAGACGGGAGCTCACTCCGTCATGCAGCACACTCGGGTCTCGAACTGCTGAACTACCGATCTTCCACAGCCTGCAGTTCAGCATCTTAACCACTTGAGCCACTGCAGATAGGGGCGGGGGGTGTGGCTTGTTGCCCACCCCCGTGGTTTACTGCCGGAGCTCCGCTCCTGTGCGCTCCTGCAGGAAACGACCCCTGGCGGAAGAACTCCAGCTACCACCTGGGGGTTGGCAACCATAACAACAAGTTTCTTGACGAAGTAAACTATGGTATTGCTGGGAGCTTTGCTGACACATACAGACCCCCCACCCCACCCATTAAGGTGTATGTGCAAGAGGCGGGTGGATTCATTACAAATGATCAGCTGTCAAATGGGTATTTGGAGAAAGGGAACGGACTCGAATAGGTCTTTTTTTCGAGTCACCCTTATCACCTTATGAACAGCTTCAAAAGGAGGTTAAATAGATTCATGACTGGTCTAAGGACTGTAGAAATAAATTGTTGTAAAGTTGTAAAGATTCATGGAGGATAAGTCTATCAATGGCTACTAGCCATGGTGACTGAGGGGAACTTCCACATTCAGAGGCACTAATCCTCTGGATCCCAGAGCCAGGAGGCAACATCAGCGGAAGGGCTTGACCTCTGTGCCCCATTGTTGGCCCTCCAGAGGAACTGGCTGGCCCCTGTGTGAGACAGGATGCTGGACTACTAGTTCTCTTAGAGCTGTTCTCTCAGGAGCAGTTCTCTCCGAGCTCTTTCAGCCCCACGTACCTCACAGGGTGTCTGTTGTGGGGAGGGGAAGGGAAGGTAATTGTAAGCCACTCTGAGACTCCTTTGGGTACTGAAGAACAGCCTATGAATCCCAGAGCTAGGAGGCAACACCAGGGGTGGCCCTCCAGAGGAACTGGCTGGCCACTGTGTGAGGCAGGATGCTGGACTAGATGGACCCCTGGTTGGATCCAGCAGGGCTCTTCTGCTGTTCTTCTCAGGGGAAGGCCTCAGCCTCCATGCCCTGTTGGTGGCCCTCCAGAGGAGCTGGCCGGCCACTGTGTGAGATGGGATTCTGGACTAGATGGATCGTTTGCCTGATCCAGCAGGGCTCTTATGTTCCTAATTTAAAAAACAAACGAACAGCATTGCATCTCCACGTTAAGAAAGGACATGCGTTAGAATGGCCACTGCCAGAAGCCTTTATAAAGGACTCACGCCCAAGGGTGTTCTCAGCCAGTGGGCCACAGGGGCAGCTGCCCTGGGCCCTGTGCTGGAAGGGGGGGGGCATTCCAGATCCCCACCCCTCACAGGAGGGGGGGAGAAGAAGAGCAGGCCGTGGCTTCTGCTCACACCTTCCCTTCTGGAGCGCGGACAGCTGTCTCCTGGTGGCCACAGTGACTCCCAGCCACGTTGCGTGGATCTTGGCCCCAACAGGGTGGCGGCGGTTCTGATTTTGGGGGCCCATCTGGGCCTTTTGCCCAGCACCCCAGAATTACTAAAGTCCACCCTGCTTGCAGCGTCCAGGCCAGGGCCAATATATCTGGCACAATTAGGCCCATCTAGTACCACTTCGGTGGGAAGGTAACAGCGTTCCTTGCGCCTTGGTGTTTAGTCATGCCGGCCACATGACCACGGACACGTCTTTGGACAGCGGTGGCTCTTCGGCTTTGAAACGGAGATGAGCACCACAACCCTAGAGTTGGACTCGACTCGCTTTCGAGCAAGGGAACCTTTATCTTTGCCTTTATTAACACGTGGGATTCCCAGCCACAGGAAGTGGTTGCGGCTACAAGCAGAGACAGCTTCAAGAAGGGACTGGAGAAACATCTGGAGCAGAGGTCCATCAGTGGTTCTTAGCCACAAGACATAGATGGACTGCTCTCTCTGGGGCAAGGGAATCTCTGTCTTCTTGGTGCTTGGGGGGCTACAGTGGGAGGGCTTCTGGAGTTCTGGCTCCAGCAGTGGACCTCCTGATGAGACCTGGGTTTTGGCCACTGTGTGGCACAGAGTGTTGTACTGGATGGATCGTTGGCCTGATCCAACATGGCTTCTCTTATGTTCTTATGTCTGGGGCAGTGATGCTCTGTATTCTTGGTGCTTGGGAGGCCACAGCTGGAGGGCTTCTGGAGTTCTGGCTCCAGCAGTGGACCTCCTGATGAGACCTGGGTTTTGGCCACTGTGTGGCACAGAGTGTTGTACTGGATGGATCGTTGGCCTGATCCAACATGGCTTCTCTTATGTTCTTATGTCTGGGGCAGTGATGCTCTGTATTCTTGGTGCTTGGGAGGCCACAGCTGGAGGGCTTCTGGAGTTCTGGGTTTTGGCCACCGTGTGACCCAGAGTGTTGGACTGGATGGGTTGTTGGC
>NW_015166525.1:161229-168366 GCF_001447785.1 Gekko japonicus
CAAGGGATTCTCTGTTTTTTTTCCTTGGGGGGGGGGGGGCAACAGTGGGAGGGCTTCTGGAGCTCTGGCCCCAATTGGTGGACCTTCTGATGGTCCCTGGGTTTTGGTCACTGTGTGACACAGAGTGTTGGTCTGGATGAGTCACTGGCCTGATCCAACATGGCTTCTCTTATGTTCTTATCAAGATGGAGGCAACCTAAGGAAAGTAAATATGTCTGCGTAACACACCAACCTTCCTCAGAGGGCAGATTGTTGTTATTGGACCCAAAGTTGTGTTACATCCTTCAGCCACTCTGTGGCGCTGTGCAACTGGGTAGACAGCAGTCATTCAGCCAGTCGATTTACAGTTGCGCCCAAAATCTGACTTTGGCTGATTGTTATTAAAGCAGCGGTTTGGCGAAAGAATCAAACTGCAAGGGAGGTAAGAGGGAGATCGTGTTTTATAGGCATTGTGTAAGATTAAAATTTGGTGAACGGTGGCTTTGTGGCTGAATGTGATATAATACGAACGTTCACACCGGAACAACAAGGTTCGAATCAAGTCACACCGTAGAGACCAACAAGATATTCAGGGTATGAAGTTTTGAGAGCCAAAACTCCCTTCCTTCACATTCACACTGGACTAACTGAAACCCGTGCTCTGGAATCCTGTAATCTCACACAGCAGCAGCGTCAATGTTCCCTGTAAGCTGTGGAGTCTTGTTAGCAAATATTCTACTTTGTGAGCTTTTTGTTGTTGTTCAGCCGCACGGTTGTGTCCAACTCTTTGCGACCCCGTGGACCACGTCACGGCAGGCCCTCCTGTCTTCCATCATGCTCCGGAGTTTGCTTAATTTCATGTCCGTTGCATCAACAACACTGTCTGACCATCTCATCCTTTGCCGTCCCCGTCTTCTTTGACCTTCAGTCTTTCCCAGCATCAGGGTCTTCTTTGGCCCCCCTTCTCACTTGGGGGCCAAAGTATTTGAGCTTCAGCTTCAGTATCCGGCCTTCCAGGGAACAGTCAGGGTTGATTTCGTCCCCTTCTTCTTTAACCTTCAGTCTTTCCCAGCATCAGGGTCTTCTCCAGTGAGCGCTCCCTTCTCATTTGGTGGCCAAAGTAGTTGAGGTTCAGCTTCGGTATCTGGCCTTCCAGGGAACAGTCAGGGTTGGTTTCTTACTGGCATTAAAGTTGGGAGCGAGCGATTTGGCTACTGCATAAATTAGTTTGCTCTGGAGCCACATCCTTCCTGAGCTAAGCCAAAAAAAGTGTGAGCCAGAGGCTAAAAGAACCTGTGAGCTAGCTCACACTAACTCATCTTAGAGGGAACACTGAGTGTGATGTTTAACTTCAAAACTTTCTTTGCTTAATTTCTTAACTAGAGCGTGCAGGTCCTCCAGCCTCTCTCAAAAGTGCCTGACTTTGACCAGTAATCCTCTCAACTTTCATCCAAGATATGACCAGCACTAGCAAGTCAGTACAAAATGCGTCGGCGTCGACAGGCCCTCCTAGAATCCCTGGACCTGGGCAGGAGCCCCACCTCGGTGTAGTCTGGTGTAGTGGTTAAGTGCGCGGACTCTAATCTGGGAGAACCGGGTTTGATTCCCCACTCCTCCACTTGCAGCTGCTGGATGACCTTGGGCAAGCCATAGTTCTGGCACAGCTGTTCTTGAAAAAGAGCAGTTCTTGAAAGAGCTCTCTCAGCCCCACCTACCTCACAGGGTGTTTGTTATGAAGAACCGGGTTTGATTCCCCACTCCTCCACTTGCAGCTGCTGGATGACCTTGGGCAAGCCATAGTTCTGGCACAGCAGTTCTTGAAAAAGAGCAGTTTCTGTCACTCAGCCCCACCTGCCTCCCAGGGTGTCTGTTGTGGGGAGGGGAAGGGAAAGGAGACTGTATACTGCTCTGAGAGACTCTGAGTGAAGGGCGGGGTATAAATCCAATCTCCTCCTCCTCCACTCCTCCTCTTTCTTCTTCTTCTTCTCCTCCCCCTCCCCTTTCCTCCTCTTTTTCTTCTTCGCAGGTACCGGCCCTGTCGTAGGTGTATATTCTCTTAATTTTTTGACATTCGGTTGTGTTCCCCTCTTTCCTGCCAATCCCGTAACCGCCTGCTCTCTGGCTGGGTCATTCCGTAAATCTCTCCAAAGATCAGCCAAGGATTAGCCAAGTACAACTGCTACACTGTATGAGCCAGGAGGCTTTTGGCACATTTTCATCCAGATCTTTAATGCCCTTCTCTGGATAAATCTACCCTCTGGTTTTTTTAACTTCCACTTCCCTCTTCCTCCCCCCCCACCCCGCAAGGCATTTGGCCTTCCTGTGAAAGGCACTGCATGTTGCGTTACTGGTTCGTGTTGCTGAAGAACCGGAGGGGAAAGCTAACGATGGGGCTCTCCCTCCGAAACAGAAATTAAGCTGAACAAAAAAGACGGCATCAATGAGCCAAAAAACCCTCACCATATTTGGACTGAAAAGAAGAACGCGCGGTCCCTCTGTTGCAGAAGTTATGTGTTTATTCCTGCACCTTATATACTCCATAAAGAGAACCTTTTTCTCCCTCTTCTAACATAGTAGAACTCGAGGCATCCAGTGAAGCTGACGGGCAGTAGGTTCGGGACAGACAAAAGGAAATACAGAGAGCGATTAAAATCTAGAATTCGCTGTCAGAGAATGCCATCATGGCCACAGGAATAAACAGCTTTAAAAGGGGATTAGAATGATTCGTGGAGGATGAGTCTGTCAATGGCTACTAGCCACGGTGGCTATGGGGAACCTCCACATTCAGAGGCACTAATCCTCTGGATCCCAGAGGCAGAAGGAAACATCAAGGGAACGGTTCGACCTCTGCGCCCTGTTGTTGGGCATCCAGAGGAAATAGTTGGCCTCTGTGTGAGACAGGATGCTGGACTGGATGGACCACTGGTCTGATCCAACAGGGCTCTTCTTGTGTTCTTATGAAGGCCTTGGCCTCTGTGCCCTCTTGTTGGCCCTCCAGAGGAACTGGTTGGCCACTGTGTGAGGCAGGAGGCTGGTCTAGATGGACCCTCACTGGTCTGATCCAGCAGGGCTCTTCGAATGGTCTTATGAAGGCCTCACCCCCTATGCCCTCTTGTTGGCCATTCAAGAGGAACTGGCTGGCCACTGTGTGAGACAGGATGCTGGACTGGATGGACCACTGGTCTGATCCAGCAGGGCTCTTCTGATGTTCTTATCAGAGGAAGGCTTTGGCCTCTATGCCCTGTTGTTGGCCCTCCAGAGGAACTGGTTGGCCACTGTGTGAGACAGAAGGCTGTTCTAGATGGACCCTTACTGGTTTGACCCAGTAGGGCTCTTCTGATGTTCTTATCAGAGGAAGGCTTTGGCCTTTCTGCCCTGTTGTTGGCCTTCCAGAGGAACCGGTTGGCCCCTGTGGGACAGGAGGCTGGTCTAGATGGACCAGTGGTCTGATCCTCCAGGGCTCTTCTGATGTTCTTTTGTTCTTCTCCTAGAGGCACATCTGCATCAGCTGCATCTAGTTCTCTCTCTCTTTCTTCCATTTCTCACAAGGAAACTATCCCTGTCCAGCGTTGCCCCTGAAGCCCCCTAGCATCGGTAGCAGCACAGCAGGGCTCTTCTGATGTTTTTTTGTTCTTCTCCTAGAGGCACATCTGCATCAGCTGCATCTAGTTCTCTCTCTCTCTCTTTCTTCCATTTCTCGCAAGGAAACTATCCCTGTCCAGCGTTGCGCCTGAAGCCCCCTAGCATCGGTAGCAGCAGGGAGCGGGGCAGGCCTTATGGGGCACGTGGATTAATATGGGGGGGCGGGGGGGTCAAGCAAAGGAATTGAGAAGAAGTCAACTGGCACAGGAAGGCTGCAACTTCGGAGGCCTCCTGTCAACAGGAGAGCGAAGCGGCCTGTCTGACCGAACTGTGCAGCGAAGCACGTTGAATTAGCCCTCCCTTTCATCTGCCCCTTTCTCGCCCGTCCCCAGAGTTCAGCTCTGTTGTTTCAGCTCAGCATTCCAGCCCTCTAAAGGCTTTGATGGGGCTCCCTTGCTTTTAAAGAGCTCGCTCGGCCCCTCAGCCTGCGAATCAGACCGACCGCCGGCCCTTCTGAAAGTTTGCGGACTCCTGTCTACTTTCTCACCGTTTATTTGGGGCAAAAAAGTGGGGCATGCGCGTCTACGGCTTTCCGTGCCCCCAGCGGTAGACGCATGTCTGTTTTCTGTAATTTCATTGAGCAAGATGGTATCAGGATTCCGAATTGGGGGTGTGTGTGTGAAAGGCAACGTTTCACCCCTCCACCACGGCCTGTGCTTTGAAGGGTCCTGCCGCCTCAGGGCTGCCAACCTCCAGGTGGCGGCTGGAGATCTCCCAGGACTATGACTTCTCTCCAGGCGGCAGGGATCAGTTCCCCTGGAGAAAATAGCTGCTTTGGGAGGTGGGCTAGGTCCTTCCCCTCTTGGAACACTGCCCTCCTCAGGAGCCACCCCCCAAAAAAGGTAAAGGTAAAGGTCTCCCTTGCTCGAAAGCCAGTCGAATCCGACTCTAGGGTTGCGGCGCTCATCTCCGTTTCCAAGCCGAAGACCCAGCGCTGTCCGAAGACGTTTCCGTGGTCATGTGGCCGGCATGACTAAACACCAAGGCGCAAGGAACACTGTGACCTTCCCACCGAAGCGGTACCTATTTATCTACTTGCAATTTCTTGCTTTCGAACTGCTAGGTTGGCAGGAGCTGGAACTAGAGATGGGAGCTCACTCCATTATGCGGCACACTCGGGTCTCGAACTGCTGAACTACCGACCTTCCACAGCCTGCAGTTCAGCGTCTTAACCACTTGAGCCACCGCAGCTCCAGGTTATTATCCTAATTCCTAACCTGGCGCTGGCAGCCATACCCCCTGGCCATGGCCTGTGTGTCAAAGGGATCCCTGCTTCTCTTGTCCCGTAGGTAGAATAAAGTCTGCGCTTACGATCCCCTTTCCCTTCCCCTCCCCACAACAGACACCCTGTGAGGTAGGCGGGGCTGAGAGAGCTCTCTCGTGGACTGCCCTTGAGAGAACAGCTCTTTTTTTAATTTAATTTTTAACATTCTTTTCATCATATTATAATTTAAGACAGCGTCAAATATCATAGCTCCTGATAGCAATACATAACCTATCCTAACAGCAACTAGTTTAACAATATACAATACAGTCCTATACAATACAAGGTTTCTCGTTACTCAGGACTTGTGACTGACCCAAGGCCACACCAGCAGCTGCATGCGGAGGAGTGGGGAATCAAACTCGGTTCTCCCAGATTAGAGTCTGTGCTCCTAACCACTAGAGTCCACCTCCCAAAGGAGCCATTTATTCCATGGGAAGTGTTCTCTGTCATCTGGAAATCAGTTTTAATACCAGGGGATCTCCAGGCCCCGCCTGGAGGTTGGGAACCCTACTGTAGTGCCATAAAGTTCAGTGCTCCAAAACGGCCATTTTCTCTGTAGCAACTGATCTCTGTAGCTTGGGCATCAGCTCGACTTGGGTCCAGTGGAACCCTAGAGGCCGACAAGGTTTCCAGGGCATGAGAGGATTACCATATTTTAAAAAGAATAGAGAGAGGAGATATTTCATGACTGACTACTTCAAACAAGGGATGACGATGACAAATCTCATTTGAAAGAGCCCCCCTACTATTTAACCTGTGATCATTGCTACCGACTAGGGCTTCTTTTTTTGGAAAAAGGGGTGCCGCAACTCCCAAGAGGGAAATGTGGTTTTCAATCTGTATTCTGAAAACTCATGAACATTTAAAAATTCTTAAAAGAATTTTGTCGAGGAGGTTCCGGAACTCCTTTCGGGTGCGTTCCCCCAGAAAGAAAGAAAAAACCCTACTACAAACTGTGAATATTCCTAACCTTCCGACCCAAAAGGAGGACATTTTCATCAGGGTTGTTTTTTTAAAGATCCCATAAGAAGACAGACACCCCACCCCCAAAAAACGAGGACATCTGGTAACCCCAGGTTTTGAGCTGTCAACAATCAAAGCTCTCTTAGTCAGATCTATCCGGTGGAGATCAGTCATAATTCTGGGGGGAAGAAGAAGAAGAAGAGGAGGAGGAGGAGGAGATTGGATTTATACCCCGCCCTTCACTACCCAAAGGAGTCTCAGAGCGGCTTACAAACTCCTTTCCCTTCCCTTCCCCACAACAGGCACCCTGTGAGGCAGGTGGGGCTGAGAGAGCTCTGAGAGAAACTGCTCTTTTTCAAGGACAGCTCTGACAGAACTATGGCTTGCCCAAGGTCATCCAGCCAGGTGCAAGTGGAGGAGTGGGGAATCAAACCCAGTTCTCCCAGATTAGAGTCCGCGCACTTAACCACGACACCAAACTGGCTCTCGATCTCTGGGGCCCAACTAAAGATTGGCAACCTTGACTCCGCCCCCCCATTTGCAGATATCAGTGGCTGAAGCCGTTTGCAAGGCAGCCGTCCATCTTATCTCTTGCTGACGTCCACTGAGCAAGTTGGTGCTGCTCACCTAGCTGTGGGAGACTGGCTGAAAAGTTGGCAGCAGCACACACACCCCTCCGCACAGAGCCTGTTTTCTGCCAAGGTTCCTCTGTTTATCACAGTTTCTTTAACAGGTAGACATTCAGAGACAGACAGGTTCCCGCTGTGCTATATCTCCATGCTGGGGAAATGAGTTCCTTTTGCATTTCTCCCTCTGTTAAAAAGAGGGCGGCAGTGCCCGGAGTAGGGGGTGGGGAGTGGCAGGCAACCTGAACCTGTGTGGGTAACACCGAGGCAAAGTGCTGGTCTGCTGGGCGAGGTTTGAGAGGAGGCGGAGGAAGAGGGGAACAGGAAGAAAAAGAAGAGTTTCCCGACATAAGGAAGCCGTCAAGTAACGTTTGAACCAGTGTTCCCTCTAAGCTGAGTTAGTGTGAGCTAGCTCACAGGTTTTTAGCCTCCGGCTCACACATTTTTGTCTCAGCTCGGGAAGGAGGGCTCCGGAGCAAACTGATAGACGCAGTAGCCCAATCGCTCGCTCACAACTTTAATGCCAGGAGCTCCCCAAGTAGGATTTCTGCTCACGAGACTCCACAGCTTAGAGGGACTTTGAACTGTTCTGTGCAAAGAGATGTGAAGACAAGAGTCACTGGCAAAGACAGGAATGACAAGAAGAAGAAGGCAGGAAAC
>NW_015166525.1:168427-168856 GCF_001447785.1 Gekko japonicus
TTCTAGAGCAGTGATGGCGAACCTTTTAGAGACCGAGTGCCCAAACTGCGACCCAAAACCCACTTATTCATCACAAAGTGCCAACACGGCAATTTAACCTGAATACTGAGGTTTTACTTTAGAAAAAAGAACTCATACATTAACTTAAGATGATCCAAACATAGTAAGGAAAGCAATCCCAAATGCTTTCATTTACTTAAAATTATTTGGCAGAGAATTCGACACTTTAATGATGGTCTGGACCTGGCTGGGGCGATGGCATGCGTGCCCACAGAGAGGGGCGATGGCATGCGTGCCCACAGACCTTATGCTCCGAAACCACAGACCAAAGCTCGGAAATCCTCTACGTTGCTAGCATCTGCAATTCAAGACGGTCAGTCCATCGGGATCTCAGCTAGTCTTTTTTTCCTCTGGGCCTTAGCTGGATCA
>NW_015166526.1:0-8676 GCF_001447785.1 Gekko japonicus
TGGAGCCAAAGCCAATATTTGATCGTAATAATTCAAGCCCGAGATTCTATCAAGTGGAGACCCAGCTCCTTATAAAGGGCAAAAAGCGACACTGAGTTGGAAACACCAAGAATCCTGCGCAGAAAAGTGGAGTAGATGCTCTCAACTCTCCTAGTAAAAGACTGAATACAGATAGGAATCCCGTATAGCAGACAAGATATAACAGCCGCTTGGAACATTTTAAGCGCAGCCGGTACAAATTGGTTGCCCTTGTGAGAAAAAAAAAATGAATCAGGGCTGCAGCCTTATTCTTAGCTATAACCAGGGAGTGTTCTCTATGCAAACATCAGCTAAGATTGTAACAAAATAGCACTCCCAAATACCGGAAAGATTTTACCTGCTGTATTTCTCTTCGCGCTATTGACCAACGGTTGCATTTCCATGATTTAGAGAAAACCAATATTTTTGTCTTGTCAAAATTAATGGAAAGGCAGTTCCGAAAACAATAGGCATTAAACTCAGATAAAGAGCGTTCCGTTCTTCAAATTGGGTATGCAATGCCCACATAAAAGTGTCCAAATTCACCAGCTCCGTTGTGTAATCCCACATACCAAGCCGCAGCGGCTCCCCATAAGTGGGCGGCCACCACATCCACTCGGTTGCTGTCATCCGGGAACAGGTGGCCTGACCTTTCCACAGACGTCATCACTCGAACCACAAAGTAGGATAGTTCCTCAGGGGTTCCGTCGAATGTGGTCTTTCAGGTCAGGTCTTTCAGGCGATGTAGCACCGGGCCTCTCGGGCTGCCTGGTTGTGGTGCTGGAGCTGGGGCTTCCCCTGGTCCCAGCATGGGTACATCCTCCGGTCTGGGCGGTGGTGGAGGCGCCGGTGGGGCAGCAGGGATTACTGGTGCCGCCGGTTGGGCTTCTCTCTCCACTCGAATGGCTTGGACCACCAACTGCGGGATCGCTTGGATGACTTCCTCCAACTCCTGTTGCAGCTGCCACCTCTCCCGATCCACCACTTCCATTCTATGGGCTAGTTCCAGTCCCTCAATAGGGGACGCGTGCCCACTTCTCGCTTTCGACCTCTCCGTCACCCATGCTCCCGGCGGTGGCTCTAAGGAGACCCCGTAGGGGGAAAAACCTCCAGCTGAGGCAAATCCCAGGTCGAACCTCCTGTCTCTCCAAGGCCCTTGCATAAGCATATAAGTCTCTGCCGTGGAGTCCGGGTTGAATTGGCTCCACCTGGAGCTCGGTCGGTATCCTTGGCCGGGCGGCTGCCATGGCCCCGAAGGGATCAGGAACAAATGGGTCGAGGTCATCTTTGGAACCGCTCCCTTCCCAGCGGCGGTCACCAGAGGTGTAGTGGTCACAGGTGCCGTCGCCTGGGTCATGGGAGTCTCCCCCCCCAGACGTGGTGGGGACTGGAATCTCCTCCTCGGAGGGGACCTGTTTCTCCACTTCGTCACTCATCTCGGAGAGAGAGAGGCGTGCAGATAGAGAATGAGTGATTCTTAACAGAGTGTCAGGTTCCACAGCCAACAACGGAGTACACGCTTATTGGAAAGGTTATACTTTATTGAAGAGCTATAGATGCAGTAACAAAGGCACTGTTAAGATTGGCGTCGCCCCTACAAGCATAATGGGATATAAGGTTTTCGTATGCCCCCCTTCCTTAGGCCAATTAGCCACATTCCCGTGCACGGGAGAAGGATCCCTAGGCCGTTAGAGCCGAAGCTGAGAACTGAAAGCGCTCCCACGGTTCCTAGAATCCAAGACACTACACACCACCTGCGAGGCCATAGATAAGCAAGCATTACAGAAGCTAAAAAGGAATGCAGCAGTCCTGGCAAGCTAGCACCCCACCCCCAACCCTTATGACAGCATAGCTGACACCTTGCTGGGCAGAAGTCCTGTGTGGCCCCACCCAGTTTCTAAAAATGCTTGGTGGGCACCAGGAAAGGTGTCGGGGGGCGCCGTGTTGGGGACGCCCGACATAGTGTGAAACTCTACTTTGCACTGCACTGCATAAAAGCAGGGGAGCTTATGAAGTGGTAATCACAATTTGCATGAGTCAAAATACCTGGAAATATTCAGCAGCCAATCTTAGCAGCCAATCACAGCCTTCGTTTCCCCAAACTGAAGCGGATGTCGCATAGAGGAACCCAAGTCATCAGAAGGGTGGCTGTTACAAGGATGGCAGTACGTATCACAGAACACACGTTATTTTGAAGCTGGGGTTCATAAATATGTATCAGCACAGTACAGCTCACTCCCCGGTGCTCAGTCATTTGGGATTTCAGAATCTGGTATCCTCGAGCAAGTTTGGCTGAGCAAATGAGACAGACGCTGCCGCTCCAGGTAAACACACAGCATTGCCACCAAAACTCTAGTATCGAGGACAAAAGCAATACACATTGGGGCTCTGCGTTGTTGCAGAAGTACCAAGAATCTCTGCCCAAGGCCTCCACCCACTCGCTCCACGTCACTGAACGCCTTCCTCTCGTAGCTTTCTGTGGCATTTGTTGATTCTGCCCAAGCCTGTCCTTGAATTGGCTTCTGAAGAAGAGAGCGCTGCTAGACTCACAATAATCAGCACTTTCACACACACTAAATAATGCACTTTCCATCCACTTTCAATGCACTTTGCCATGGGATTTTACTGTGTGAAATGGCAAAAATCTACTTGCAAACGGTTGCTGAAGTGGATTGAAACTGGAAGGAGGAGGAGGAGGAGGAGATTGGATTTGTGTCCCACCCTTCACTACCTGAAGGAGTCTCCAGGTATTTCCCAACCCATAGCTGGCAACCCCACCTAACATACATGAACATGCATGAAGCTGCCTAAGTCAGAAGAAAAAGAGGAGGAGGTGGAGGAGGAGACTGGATTTATACCCTGTCCTTCACTACCTGTAGGAGTCTCAGAGCAGCTTACAATCTCCTTCCCCTTCCCCTCCCCACAACAGACACCCTGTGAGGTAGGTGGGGCTGAGAGAGCTCTCTCAAGAACTGCCTTTGAGAGCTCTGAAAGGACTTGTGACTGGGCCTAGGTCACACCAGCAGCTGCATGTGGAGGAATGGGGAATCAGACCTGGTTCTCCCAGATTAGAGTTTGTGCTCCTAACCAATACACCAAACTCAGCAAACCACAACACCAAACTTAGCATATGTGAAATCTCCTGAGGGGTTGGGTTGCCACTCTCCAGGTAGGGTGTGGAGATCTCCCGGAATGACAACTGAGCCTGTTGACCCAGAATGACCCCAGAGAAAATGGCTGCTTTGGAAGGAAGGCTCTATGGGGTTTTTTTTGTCGCACTTAGGTCCTGTCCTCCCTAAGCTCCACCCACAAACCTTCAGGAATTTCTTAGGCCAGAACTAGCAACCCTGAATGTTTCCTCTCTCAAGGAAGCTGCTTTCCTGCATTACAGGACAGCTGTGGCGCCAGAGCCTTTGGCCACACAGTATTTTGAGAGGTGGTTTCACGTAGGTCACTGTGCTGATCAGCAGGAGAACAGCAGGATACAAGTCCAGGAGCATCTTAGAGACCCATGAGATTTTGGGGGAAGAAGAAGAAGAGGAGGAGGAGGAGGAGGAGGAGGAGGAGATTTGATTAATACCCTACCCTTCACTCAGAGACTCAGAGTGGCTTATAATCGTCTTCCCTTCCTCTCCACACAACAGACACATTGCAAGGTAGGTGAGGAGAGAGCTTTTGAGAACTGCTCATGAGAGAACAGCTCTGAGAGAACTTGTGACTGACTCAAGGTCACACCAGCAGCTGCATGTGGAGGCGTGGGGAATCAAGCTCAGATTAGAGTCCGCACTCCTAACCACTACACCAAACTGACATTTGAGGGTCAGAGTTTCCTTCATCAAAGCTGGTGAAGAATTGGTTGTGGATGAGTACAGTTGCCGACTCTAGTTTAGAAAATTCCTAGAGATTTGGGGAGTGGAGCCTGGGGAGGGACCAGCAGGGTATCATGCCACAGAGTCCACTCTTCAAAGCAGCCATTTCCCCCAGGGGAACTGATCTCTGTCATATGGAGACCAGTTGTAATTCCGGAAGATCTCCAGGCCCCACCTGGAGGCTGGCAACCCTCTGGGAGGGGAAGAGAAGAAAGGGAAGTCCATGCCAATTTGAGTAAGGTTTTTGGGGGGAGTGGGTGGAGACATCGCTCCAAAAGGCCATCTTGGGACAAAAAAAATCTGATTCTCCAGAGAAACGATGAGAAAATAATAGATCAATTCCGGTGGGTAGCCATGTTGGTCTGAAGCAACAGAACAAAGTTTGAGTCTAGTGGCACCTTTAAGGCCAACGAAGTTCTATTCACGGGATAAGCTTTCATGTGCAGGCACACTTCTTCGGAAGGAATAATAGATTGTCTTTCATAAACATTCCACAACATAGACTGGAAGAACATGCGGCCTCCGTTGCCTGAAACAGACCCGTGCTCTGAGGTGCTCAATAAATCATTTTCCTGCTCATTTGTGGAGATCGGGTATCCCCGCATGCCTTCTGCTCATTCCCTCAGGACAAGGAGAAAACAGACGGCTTCCATTTCCTGTCATTCCCATGGCTGCAACCGCACGCTTGTCTGTTTCATTTTCCATCACTGTAATTTTCATAATTATGCAATTATGAACGTTGGGGAACGAACCACCATTGGCCCCTCGACTGACGAAGAAAAGGGGACAATGCAAAGCTTTCGGAAGGAATGGTAGGAGCCAGAAGAAGAAGAAGAAGAGGACGAGGACGAGGATGAGGACAAGGACAGGAGTATACCCCGCCCATCACTATCCAGAGGAGTCTCAGAGCGGCTTACAAACTCTTTTCCCTTCCTCTCCCCACAACAGACACCCTGTGAGAATGCAGAATGCTAATCTTTATACAACTCTGTACTCTTCCCCCTTCTTTTCCTTTCCCCCCTTTCTATATATAAACTAATAAAATTCTATTAAAAAACAACAACAGACACCCTGTGAGGTAGGTGGGGTGGAGAGAGCTCTGACAGAAACTGCTCTTTTTCAAGGACAGCTCTTGTCAGAACTATGGCTTGCCTAAAGTCATCCAGCCAGGTGCAAGTGGAGGAGTGGGGAATCAAACCCGGTTCTCCCAGATTAGAGTCCGCGCACTTAACCACGACACCACACTGGACAAAGTCACACGAGGATGCACAAGCCCTGTACATCTGTTGCAGTGAATGTGCGTACTCATGATTTTGCTTTGTGCATGTATTGGTTATTCTCCAAGTTACCTTCAATGCGTGTACGGCTGAACGTGTGGTTTCTCTCTAGGTAGTGGTCCCTGGTTTTTAAGTGAAAACACACTGACTTCCCCCCCCGATTTAAGATTTTTTTATTCATTTCCATAAGAAAGCGTAAGGTAGGGATGGGACAGGTTATGAGATTCAGGAAACAGTAAAACACAGAGATTCTCTCTAACAATTTAAGCCACTTAATTCAAATTCTACAAGTAGACATACATCTTTCCGTTGTTTAACACATGCTTTCTGATTGTCACTATAATTTCTCCTTTCAGGGTTTATCTCTCTAGTCTCTTGCTTAGGTCCATATATAAAATGGTTTCCATACTGCTTTTTGAACAAATTTGGAGTCCAGTGGCACCTTTAAGACCTACAAAGGTTTATTCGAGGTATGAGATCCCAGGAGATCTCCAGCCGCCACCTGGAGATTGGCAACCCTGATGGCATTGTGCCCTGCTGAGGTCCCTCCCTTCCCCAGCCTCCCCCCGCAAAATCTCCAGGTAGTTCTCCACCCAGAGTTGTCAGCATGTCAGACTTGGGCTGGAGGAGGGGGTTGAGTCGGCCGTGGATAGGATCCAGGTTGCTTAGCTGAACAACGGCCGGACAGGTTCGCCCCAGAATTGTTGTTAGTTGAGTTAAAGACACTCGTCCACAACAGTGAAGGTTCCATAGACGAACTCGAGTGGATTCGTCTCCCTCCTCTCTGTCTGTTCTCGAAACCTTCACCTCCTCCTCCCTGACTTCACCTGACCCTCTCTTTTATTTGTTCAGCATCCACACCTGTTCCTCTCACTACCCACTTCTTAAAGCAACCGAGCCACCAGCCTGGGTTCCAGGTGCCGTTGTTCCCGTTCCTCCATGCACCAACCCTGCCTCCAGCAGTCATGTCCCTGCTGTCCTACCCAATCTTCCCCGGGTCCCCGCCCTCCTCCTTTCTTGGAGGTTTCACCCCTCTATGGACGTAAGGCCAGTATTCCAGGACCTCCGGGAAAGGGTCTAGGACTGGAACTCCCCTGTTGGCGAGTGCTGACAGGGTGGGTTCCTGTATAGTCGGGAGTGGGTTGGCATCACCCTCCTGACACAGCACTAGATGGGAGAGAAGACCATTGTCAGAAAGACAAAATCAGTCACAGCCAGCATTGATACGCTGATAAGAAAATAACCAGCCAAAAGTCCACCAGCCTCTAATCTAGAAAGCAAGCTAACAACAACAACAACAATAATAATAGATTGGATTTATAGAAGAGAAGAAGAGATTGGATTTATACCCCACCCAAAGGAATCTCAGAGCGGCTCACAATCTCCTTTCCCTTCCCCTCCCCACAACAGACACCCTGGGAGGTAGGTGGGGCTGAGAGAGCTCTGACAGAAACTGCTCTTTTTCAAGAACAGCTCTTATCAGAACTATGGCTTGCCCAAGGTCATCCAGCAGGTGCAAGTGGAGAAGTGGGGAATCAAACCCGGTTCTCCCAGATTAGAGTCCACACACTTAACCACTACACCAAACTGGCTCATAAGCCATCCAGTTTTCAATCAGCATTGTTTTAATTTGCCCTCCGGAGAGGGCATGAATTTGCTGTCCCTTCTCTGACCCACAGCACAACACTAAAGGAGAGAGGTTTCAAGGTGAAGCAGTGGCACCAACCCCAGCTCTCCGAGTTGTTCTTTAAAGGGGGCCCTCGCCTCTGGAGACCGAACCTCATTTTAACTTTCATCAGCAAGCCCAGCAAATACAATTCCGGCAACAGCAAACTGCTTTTTTTGTTTTTTTAATGTGTGTGCATTAACGCCACGACAAATGCGCTAATTAAAATGTTGGCAGGCGCCGAATATCACACCGGGCGATAAAAGATGCTTTTTTGGGTCTTGAATGGAAAATCCTCCCGGTTTGAGGAACGGGGAGATACCTGCAACAGGCCGAGGACAAGAGGAAACGTGTGACTCTCCTGTGAAGAAGGGAAGACCTGGGGAATCCCAGGTCACACGGCCAACGCTGCCCTGGTTCTAACTTCTCCTATTCTCTGACCTGGGTAGCCCAGGCTAGCCCAATCCCATCTGATCTTGGAAAACTAAGCAAGATTAGCCCTCTTTACTACTTGGATAGGAGAACACAAAGGAAAGTCCAGGGTCACAACGCAGAGGCAGGCAATGGAAAACCACCACTATCCCTTGACCTGGATGTCCCAGACTAGCCCAAACTTGTTAGAGTTTGGAAGCTAAGCAGGATCAGCCTTGGTTAGTACTTGGATGGGAGACCACCTAGGAAGCCCAGGGTTGCTATGCAGAGGCAGGCAACGGCAAATCACCTCTGTTTATCTCTTGCCCTGACCTGGATGGCCCCGGCTTGCTCAGTCTTGTCAGATCTCAGAAACCAAGCAGGGTCGGCCCTGGTGAGTACTTGGATGGGAGACCACCAAGAAAGTCCAGGATTGTTACGCAGAGGCAGGCAGTGGCAAACCACCTCTGTTTGCCTCTTGCCTTGAAAACTCATACATGGTCACGAAAAGTCATCACCAACTATCCTATGTCAAACAAGTTTGTCTTTCTACAGAGGGGACTTTGATATCTAAGTCACAGTCTCTGTTCAGTTATGGACAGCAGTAGTCCACCTGCAGGAAATCTCATTTCAATCGCTGGCATCTCCAGGATAAGGTATCAGCCAGCAAAGATTTGCCAGAATAAACATTGCTGACCTGGATATACAAACTATGGGCATCGGTGTATGCTCCAGTTCTGGGATTCCTTTTAGAAATTATCCGAGTTAACCAAAAGGGAGATGGCAACCAAGAAATCAGAAGGAGACTGAGGCTTGGAAGGGCAGCCATGAACAAAATGGAAAAGATCCTCAGATGTAAGGAAGTCTTTTAGCCTTTTGTTACTGTCCATGGGGTTTTCTTGGCAAAGATACTGGAGTGGGCTGCCATTTCCTTCTCCAGGGGATCACGTTTTGTCTGAGATCTCCGCTGTGGCCTGTCCGTCCTGGGTGGCCCTCCACAGCATAGCCCACAGCCTCATAGAACCAAAGAAGCCCCCTCGCCACATCAAGGCAGCTATCCATGGTGCTGGAGAAGACTCCTTAGAGTCCCCTGGACTGCAAGGAGATTGAATCAGTCAACCCTAAAAGAAATCAACCCTGATTGTTCCCTGGAAGGCCAGATACTGAAGCTGAAGCTCAAATACTTTGACCACCACCAAATGAGAAGGGAGAACTCCCTGGAGAAGACCCTGATACTGGGAAAGATTGAAGGTGAACGAAGAAGAGGATGGCAAAGGATGAGATGGTTAGACAGTGTTACCGATGCAACGAACATGAAATTAAGCAAACTCTGGAGCACAATGGAAGACAAGAGGGCCTGACATGATGTGGTCCATGAGGTCACGAAGAGTCAGACTCAACTGTGCGACTGAACAACAACAACAACAACAAGGAA
>NW_015166526.1:11330-22440 GCF_001447785.1 Gekko japonicus
TGCATCTATAGCTCTTCAATAAAGTATTACCTTTCCTGATAAGCATGTACTACGTTGTTGGCTGTGGGTTCTGACATTCTGTTAAGAATCCTTCATTCTCTATCTACACGCCTCTCTCCCTAATGGAGATGAGCGCTGGAGAGGAGAAACTGAACCCTTCGGAAAAGGAGGAGGAGGAGGACGAGGGAGAGGAGGAAATCCCTGTCCCTATCCCGACCCAGCAGGTGACACCAGTGACCACCACGCCGCTGGTGACCGCGGCTGAGAAGGGAGTCATCCCAAAGATGACATCGACCCTGGTGTTCCTGAACTGGCCCACCGAATGGAGATGGCGGATCGAGAAAGGCGACAACTGCAAAGGGACCTGGAGGGCCTGTTCCATGCGATTCTGCAGTTGGTGATCCAAGCTATCAGGGAAGAGAGGGAAGTGCAACCGGTGGCACTGGTGGTGCCTCCGGCCCCACTGGCTCCCCTGCCACAGCCACAGCCTGGGGATGTGCCTAGGCTGGCCCCAGGGGAGGCCCCAGTTCCAGCGCCCCGACCTGCCAGCCCGAGAGGCCAGGTGATCCATCGCCCGAAGGACCTCATCGAGGCCACGTTCTACAGGAACCCTGAGGAACTCTCCTACTTTGTGGTTTGAGTGATGAAGTTTGTGGAGAGGTCGGGCCACCTGTTCCCAGATGACAGCAGTCGTGTGGATGTGGTAGCAGCATGCCTGCGGGGCCCCGGGGCGGCTTGGTACGTGGGGCTGCACAATGCATGGGGCCCTGAGCTGGTAAATTTGGATGCTTTTATGTGGGCATTGCAGGCCCAATTCGAAGACCGGAACACTGGGCCAAAAGCAAGGGTGTTCCTACGCACCCTGAAGCAAGGCAAGAGGTCAGTGAGGGAGTACTCATCGGAGTTCATGTTGCACGTGGCCAAAGTCCAAACTTGGCCTGACCCAGTGCTGGTGGAGCTATACCAGGTGGGACTGAATCCAGAAATCCGGGAAATGGTCCTACGAGCGGTGGATCCAGTCTCTCTCCTGGTGTGGATGCAAGAGGTGGAGAGCACGGAGACCCGTCTGAACGCCCTGCATCTGGACATCGCAACTGTGGGAGGTAAGCCTACCCCTCCGGCTCAGAAGGGGAAACAGGGGAGGCCATCCGAGTCTACTCGGGAGCAACACTTGCAACAAGGGCTCTGCCTGAAGTGTGAAGAATGGGGCCATTTCGTGGCTGACTAAAGTGGGATGAGCCCTGGTAAACCGGGATCAAGCGACCAAGCAAAAGTGCACCCCGCCACCCTGGCGAACAAGTCGACCGGGAAACTGAAATATGCCAAAGCCCTGCAAGCTGCCCCTGAGGAGGTAGAGGATGACTCCAGCGAAGAGGATCCCGAGCCGGTGGGAAAAGGCCTGACCCTGCTGTGACAGGCGCGGAGCAGCAGGGCCCGATCCCAGAGGCACCTAAAGTGGTGAGCAGCTTTCCCCCAATGTTTTTCGTGACGGTGACTTTGATTAACCCCGGCCTCAGAACGCATATCCGTGTACGAGCCCTCATTGACTCAGGGTGTGGGAGGGATCTCATTAACCCCTCTCTAGTTACGGGGCTAGAGGCCGGGGTGGTGAAGCTGGAGGATCCCTTGATTTTTACCCAAATGGATGGGTCCACCATGAAATAACCTTGCGAATGTGAGACTGTACCGTTGTGGGTTGGGGCGGGGGATCATTGGGAGGAACAGCCGTTCGTGATCACCCCAGATGCCAGATTCCCGCTGGTCCTAGGGGGCCTGTGGCTGCATGGACACAATCTATACATTCTGTGAGATGAAGGGAAGATGCAATTCATCTCACCCAGGTGCCGAGAGCACTGATGGAACCCAAACTGGCCAATTGCGGAAACCCCTAGAGTGTGCTTAGCTCAAAGCGAGCTGCTATCCATTTCCTCCGAGTATCGGGACCTGGCCAGGGTGTTTGAGGAGGAAGAAGCCGATGAGCTCCCACCCCATAGACACTCAGACTGTACCACTGAGATATTGCCTGGCCAGAAACTACCAAAGAGGCGCATTTACGCAATGGGGCCAACCGAGAAAGATGAACTGCGCAGGTTCATCGACAAAAATCTAGCCCGTGGTTTCATTAGACCGGCCTCATCCCCATTTGCAGCCCCGGTATTGTTCCGGAAGAAAAAGGATGGAGGGTTGAGACTGTGCACGGATTACCGGGGCTTAAATGCAGTGTCGTCAACTAATGTGTACCCCATGCCTCTAATCAAAGACTTGCTCACTGAGGTGGCAAAGGGGAAAATTTTCTCAAAACTGGATCTTCGGGATGCGTACTTTCAGGTGCGCATCAGGGAGGGGGACAAACATAAAACAGCTTTCAACACCCCTCTAGGACAGTTTGAGTATCAGGTGATGCCTTTCGGTCTTCAGGGAGCCCCGGGGGTCTTCATGAACTTGATCAGTGAGGTGTTGCACAAGCACTTGTTCAAGGGGTGCTTGTTTACCTAGATGATATCTTGCTGTACTCCCCTGACCTACCCTCCCACGTGAAATTGGTGAGGGAAGTCTTAACCATGTTGCATAAGCACAAACTGTTTGCCAAACTGTCTAAATGCAAGTTCCACAAAATTCACATTGCCTTTTTGGGGTATCGGATCTTGAACAGGGGTCTGGAGATGGACCTGGGGAAAGTTCGTGATGTGCTGGGATGGGGGGTACCCCGCACCCGATGTCAGCTCCAATCCTTCCTCGGATTTGTGAACTTTTACCGAAATTTCTTGCCCAATTTCGCCCAGGTCAGTTTACCCCTAACGGACCTATTAAAGACTAAGGGCTGTTACACCCACTTCCCACCCTGAGTCGGCCCTGGGAAGTCATTTCCATGGACTTCATTACTGATCTTCTACCGAGTAAATAAATGACTGTTGTCTGGGTGGTTGTGGATTTATTTTCCAAACAGGCACATTTTATTCCATTTGCCTCGCTGCCCACGGCAAAAGCTCTAGCCAAGGCTTTTCTTCAACATGTCCATTTGCACATGCTCCAAGCCAAGATGGTGTCCGACCGAGGAACTCAGTTCATTTCTCGATTCCAGGGGGAGCTAACAAAAGGAATGGGGGTGGAACAGGGCCTAAGCAGTGCTTACCACCGCAAAACCGATGGGCAGATGGAACGTGTTAATCAGACCTTGGAACAATATCTCCGTTCTTACTGGAGACCAAGATCAAGATAATTCATACTACAGTCTTCTCCGTTATGGATGCAAAAGTTAGACAGTGAAGAAAGTTCGCAGGGAGAAAATGTCCATTTGCACATGCTCCAAGCCAAGATGGTGTCCGACCGAGGAACTCAGTTCATTTCTCGATTCCAGGGGGAGCTAACAAAAGGAATGGGGGTGGAACAGGGCCTAAGCAGTGCTTACCACCGCAAAACCGATGGGCAGATGGAACGTGTTAATCAGACCTTGGAACAATAGTCTTCTCTGTTATGGATGCAAAAGTAAGACAGTGAAGAAAGTTCGCAGGGAGAAAATGGATTCATTTGAAATGTGACTCTGGAGGAGAGTTTATGCATACCATGGACGGCCAAAAAAGAGGATTTTAGATCAAATCAAGGCTGAACTCTCCCGAGAAGCTAAAATTACTAAACTCAGGCTACTAGACATTGGTCACATCATCAGCAGACAAGTGGTTATGACAGCCCACCAATTCCGTTTTTTGAAGGGGACAATGACCTGGGGGTGGGGTATGCTGCTCAATGGTGTAAACAATTAAGGGACTCGTGGCCACTTCTTTGTAAGACCCTAAATGCTGCCAAGGAGGTGTACAAATGTCAGGCTGATAAGAGAAGGGTGGAGGGTTGGGCTCTACAGCCTGGAGACTCGGTCTATGTGTCTACAAAAAACATTCAGATGCTGCGCCCTAGTTGAAAGTTGGGCTGGTGTTGGATCCCCAAGCATCGAGAATAAATCCACGTTTCAAAAGAAAGCAAAGTTTATTTCAAAGCATTGGAAAGAATACTCAAACACGTCTCACTCGGGTACACTTGGCTGTTGGCCCCACCCTCTCATCGGTTAGATGCTGAGTCTCTTTGGCCATTGCTTGCCTTCTCTTTCATCTCATATATAGGACCTCTCTTCTTGTCTCTCCTACCTGGGCTTGGAGCTGTAGCAAGTTAGCCTTTTTGAAGGTTCATCTGTTCACAATAAGTTAAATGAATCTACCTCCATATGTCATGTAAGATGTGCTTCTATTTTTGTCAGTAAAAGTTCTTTTTCTCATTACCGTTGGAGTCATGTCATCTTTGTAATTTGTTCAAACAGCAATTTTCTTCCCTTCACTGCAAAACATGGAGGATTGGGGATACCAAAGCACAGGTGTCAGACTCAGTCATTACAAGGGCCGGATCTGACATAAATGTCACTTTGTCGGGGCGGGCCATGTAATGCCAGGTACTGAAGGTATAAACGTTATCAAGGACACAAGCAAACCCAATTAATGATATTTTTAACTCAAAATATAAACAAAAGCAATTGATTCCTACCGGTGAAAGCAACTGATTTCCTGGGGAGCTCACAAAAGCCCCAATATATGTATTTAATCATATGGGCAAACCCAATTAATGATGGTTTTTAAACACAAAATATATATAAAAAGCAATTTATTCCTACCAGTGAAAGCAACTGATTTCCCAATATATGATTTTTAATCATATGTAAGACTAGGTTTCTTCCAATGGATATGTCATGATCTGGGCTGTGCCACCAGAGGCCTACTAGGCCCAGGGAGCCTGGCTAGCAGTAGGTGAGGCTGGGCCTACAATTCCCAGAAGCCCCTGAGAGGTTTTGGAGCCAAAATTGACCAATAGGAAAAGAGGAGGGCTTGGAATAAAAGATCTGGAGCAGCAGGAAAAGCTGTTCTTCTTCCCAGAGGGCAGAGCCAGAAGGAAGGCTGCTGCAAGGAAGAAATCCTCATCCTGAGAGAAGGGTGAGTAGTCTAAGGCCAGATAGTGAGCTAGGGAAAGTATATTTAGACTCGTAAGGGCATTTGATTTCTTTTCTTTTCACCCACTTACCGTTATAATTCTGCACCTTGTTTGTTTGACCTCTTATAAAATAAACTATTTTCATTGTTCACTCTGCCTGGTCCTCACGCCTTGTCAGGTATGCTGCTATGGGGGTTGGGGAGATCTGTTGACTGCTAATCTGTTGACTGCTAATTGCCGCTGCATTCTTTCTGTGCTTCTTCACGGCCGTAATGCTTATCTCTAAGTTGTACAGGTGGTGTGATATCTAGCTTCAGTGGAACCGTGGGAGAGAGGTTGGTTCCTAGCTTCAGCGCTAATGGCCTGAGCTCCTTCTCCCATGCGCGGGAGTATAGCTAATTGGTCAGGGCAGTGGGGGTGTGTGTTGCATACGAATACCCTATATCCTATTATGCCCGATGGGCAGCCGCCATTCTTAACAGTGCCTATGTTAATGCATCTATAGCTATTCAATAAAGTATTACCTTTCCTGATAAGCGTGTACTATGTTGTTGGCTGTGGGTTCTGACATTCTGTTAAGAATCCTTCATTCTCTATCTACGCGCCTCTCTCCCTAACCAAGATGAGCGATGAAGAGGAGAAACCGATTCCTTCAGAAAAGAAGGATGAGGGAGGGGAAGAAAGACTTACGCCTACCACATCGGGGGAAAGGACTCCCACGACCCAGGCAGTGGCACCGGTGACCACCACACCGCCGGTGACCACGACGGAGAAGGGAGCCATCGACCCTTGTGTTCCTGACCCTGTCGGGGCCGCGGCAGCCGCCGGGCCCGGGGTACCATCCGAGCTCCAGGTGGGGCCAATTCAACCCGGATTCTACTGTAGAGACTTATATGCTTACGCAGGGGCCCCAGAGAGAAAGCAAGTTCGACCTGGGATTTACCTCAGCTGGAGGTTTTCCCCAGTATGGGGCCTCCTTTGATCCACCGCCGGTCCCGTGGGTGATGGAGAGGTCGAAGGCGAGGAGTGGGCGTGTGTCCCCAGATGAGGGGCTGGAACTGGCCTATAGGATGGAGGTGGCGGATCGAGAGAGGCGACAGTTTCAGCGGGATCTGGAGGACATTATTCATGCGATCCTGCAGTTGGTGAGCCAAGCCATTAGGGAGGAGAGAGAAGCCCACCCAGTGGCCCCGATGGAGCCTGCAGCCCCACTGGCTCCCCCGCCGCCGCCTTGACCTGGAGATGTGCCCAGACCGGGTCCAGGGGAGACCCAACTCCAGCACCCCATCCAGGCAGTCCAAGAGGGTCGGTGATTCATCGGCCGAAGGACCTCATCGAGGCCACATTTGACGGGAACCCTGAGGAACTTTCCTACTTTGTGGTTCAAGTGATGAAGTTCATGGAAAGATCGGGTCACCTGTTCCCAGATGACAGCAGCCGTGTGGATGTAGTAGTGGCACGCTTGCAGGGTTCCACGGGGGCTTGGTATGTGGGGCTACACAATGCACGGGGCCCGAAGCTAGTGAATTTGGATGCTTTTATGTGGGTGTTGCGGGCTCAATTCGAAGACTGGAACACCGGGCCCAAAACAAGGGCCTTTCTACACACCCTGAAGCAAGGCAAGTGATCCGTGAGGGAGTACTCCTCAGAGTTTAAATTGCACAGCGGTGGATTCAGTCTCTCTCCCAGCGTGGATGCAAGAGGCAGAGACCCTCCTGAACACCCTGCATCTGGACATCGCAACTGCGGGAGGTAAGCCTACCCCTCCAGCTCAGAAGGGGAAACGGGAGGCCGTCTGAGTCTACTCGGGAGCAACGCATGTGACAAGGGCTCTGCCTGAAGTGTGAAGAACGGGGCCATTTCACAGCCAACTGCAGTGGGACGAGCCCCGGTAAACTGGGATCGAGTGACCAAGCGAAAGTGCGCCTCGCCACCTCGACAAAAAAGTCGACAGGGAAACCGAAATATGCCAAAGCCCTGCAAGCTGCCCCTGAGGAGGTAGAGGATGACTCCAGCGAAGAGGATCCTGAGCCGGCGAGAAAAGACCTGGTCCTGCTGTAAGAGGTGCGGAGCAGCAGGGCCCAATCCCGGAGGCATCTAAAGTGGTGAGCAGCTTCCCCCCCTTGTTTTTTGTGACGGTGACTTTGATTAACCCCGGCCTCGGAACGCATATCATTGACTCGGGGTGTGGGAGGGATCTCATTAACCCCTCTTTAGTTACAGGGCTAGAGCCCGGGGTGGTGAAGCTGGAAGATCCCTTGATTTTTACCCAAATGGATGGGTCCACCATGAAAGAACCTTGCAAATACGAGACTGTACCATTGTGGGTTGGGCGGGGGATCATTGGGAGGAACGGCCGTTCATAATCACCCCAGCTGCCAGATTCCCGCTGGTCCTAGGGGGCCCGTGGCTGCATGGACACGATCCATACATACTGTGAGATGAAGGGAAGGTGCAATTCATCTCACCCAGGTGCCGAGAGCACCGATGGAACCCGAACTGGGGCCCGCAGCCAATTGCAGAAACCCCTAGAGTGTGCTTAGCTCAAAGAGAGCTGCTATCCATTCCCCCCAAGTATCGGGACCTGGCCAGGGTGTTTGAGGAAGAAGAAGCTGATGAGCTCCCACCCCATAGACACTCAGACTGTAGCATTGAGATATTGCCCGGCCAGAAACTACCCAAAGAGGCGCATTTACGCAATGGGGCCAACCGAGAAAGATGAACTGCGCAGGTTCATCGACAAAAATCTAGCCCGTGGTTTCATTAGACGAGAAAACGAACTGTGCAAGTTCATCAACAAAAATCTAGCCCGTGGTTTCATTAGACCGGCCTCATCCCCATTCGTAGCCCTGGTATTGTTCTGGAAGAAAAAGGATGGAAGGTTGAGACTGTGCACTGATTACCGTGGCTTAAATGCAGTGTCGTCAACTAATGCGTACCCCATGCCTCTAATCAAAGACTTGCTCGCTGAGCTGGCAAAGGGGAAAATTTTCTCAAAACTGGATCTTCGGGATGTGTACTTTCAGGTGTGCATCAGGGAGGGGGACGAACATAAAACAGTTTTCAACACCCCTCTCGGACAGTTTGAGTATCAGGTGATGCCTTTCAGTCATCAGGCCCCCCTGGGGGTCTTCATGAACTTGATCAATGAGGTGTTGCACAAGCACTTGTTCAAGGGGGCGCTTGTTTACCTAGATGATATCTTGCTGTACTCCCCTGACCTACCCTCCCACATGAAATTGGTGAGGGAAGTCTTAACCACGTTGCATGAGAACAAACTGTTTGCCAAACTGTCTAAATGCAAGTTCCACAAAACACACATTGACTTTTTGGGGTATCGGATCTCGAACAGGGGTCTGGAGATGGAACCGGGGAAAGTTCATGATGTGCTGGGATGGGGGGTACCCTGCACCCAATGCCAGCTCCAATCCTTCCTCGGATTCATGAACTTTTACCGAAATTTCTTGCCCAATTTCGCCCAGGTCAGCTTACCCCTAACGGACTTATTAAAGACTATGGGGAAGGGGCCAGAGGCTACTAAGCTGGGTGCAGCGTTAAGGTGGACTAAAGAGTGTCAGGAGACTTTCGGATGCCTCAAAGCATTATTCACCTCAGAGCCAGTCCTTGCCCACCCCGATGAAACGAAAAAAATTCATTGTGCAAACTGATGTTTCAGACGTTGCCATGGGGGGCGATGCTCCAAGAGGGTGGGGACAGCTTGTTACATCCCTTGGCATACGTGTCAAGGAAATTCAATGACACAGAACGTAACTGGTCTGTTTGGGAAAAGGAGGTGGGGCAATAAAGCTTGCCCTATCTATGTGGAGGCATTGGTTGGAAGGGGCACGAGTTCCGTTTGAGGTTTGGACTGATCATAAGAACTTGGAAATGCTCAAAACACCCCGGTGTCTTAATGCTAAACAAATCTGTTGGGCAGATTTCTTTTCCAAATTCCAGTTCACCCTGCACTACTTTCCCGGCTCTGCAAACTCCTTGGCTGATGCCCTGTCACGCCTACCCCAACACAATAGCCAACAGGAAGTTGTTTTGGACTTGGTGTTCATGCCTTCCCATCTGGGCGGAGCAATGATGACACGCAGCCAGGCACGCCACACTACCTCAACCCCGATGACACGAGAACCAGACCCTCCCAAACTGGTGACGGCGGGAGGTGGGGAACTTGGCACAGTAAGTTTGCCTCCGCTTTCTCGGAGGCCAACAAGGCTGTACTCGAAGCTGAGGGGGATTTTGTGCTGCGGGCAGATGGCTGTTGGTATCGTGGAAATAAACTGTTCGTTCCCCTCTCTCTCAGGGGGGTGGTACTACAAGCCGTGCATGGCTCAAAGCTGTCGGGGCACCTGGGCTTTGTTAAGTCCCTTCAACTCTTGCAACGGCAGTTTTGGTGGCCGCAGATGCGGAAGGATTTATCCTCCTTTGTCAAGTCGTGCCAAATATGTGCCATGAGTAAGCCTTGACCGGGGAAACCCCCAGGACTGTTACACCCACTTCCCACCCCGAGTCGGCCCTGGGAAGTGATTTCCATGGACTTCATTACTGTTCTACCGAGTAAATCAATGACTGTTGTCTGGGTGGTTGTGGATTTATTTTCCAAACAGGCACATTTTATTTTATTTGCTTCGCTGCCCACGGCAAAAGCTCTAGCCAAGGCTTTTCTTCAACACGTTGTCCGTTTGCACATGCTCCCGACCAAGGTGGTGTCCGATCGGGGAAGTCAGTTCATTTCTCGATTCTGGGGGGAGCTAATGAAAGGAATGGGGGTGAAACGGGGCCTAAGCAGTGCTTACCACCCAGAAACCGATGGGCAGACGGAACGTGTTAATCAGACCTTGGAACAATATCTCCGTTGTTTCACTAATTATCAACAGGACAACTGGGTTGATCTGTTACCCCTGGCCGAATTCTGTTCTAACAACACTTGTCACTCTTCTACTGGAATGTCACCGTTTAAAGTGCTGTACGGTTATGACAGCCCACCAATTCCATTTTTGGAATGGGACAATGACCTGGGGCTGGGGGATGCTGCTCAATGGTGTAAACAATTAAGGGACTCGTGGCCACTTCTTTGTAAGACCCTAAATGCTGCCAAGGAGGCATACAAATGTCAGGCTGATAAGAGAAGGGTGGAGGGTTGGGCTCTACAGCCTGGAGACTCGGTCTATGTGTCTACAAAAAACATTCAGATGCTGCGCCCTAGTCGAAAGTTGGGCTGGAAGTACATTGGTCCATTTAAAGTTAATAAAGCTATATGCAGTGGAACTGGATTTGCTGAAAAACCTGAGGAAACTACATTCTGTGTTTCATTTCAGCCTCCTGAAAAAGGATTCCAGTTCCAGCCCTTGGCGTCCATCAAAGCCTGTACCCCCTCCGATATTGATCGAGGGCGAGGAACATTATGAGATTTCTAAAATCTTGGACTCTAAGATCAAACGTGGGAAGTTGATGTATTTGGTTGAATGGTTGGATTTCGGACCCCAGCACCTCAAGTGGGTGGAAGTAGGGGATATTCGGGCCCCTAGACTCATCGGGACTTCCCGGACAAACCGGGAGACCTTACGGAATGATTAGGAGAAATGGATTTTTGAGAGGGCAGTATGTCAGCTATGCTGCCACGGGGGTTGGGAAGATCTGTTGACTGCTAATCTGTTGACAGCTAATTGCCGCTGCATTCTTTCTGCGCTTCTTTGCTGCTGTAATGCTTATCTCTAAGTTGTACAGGTGGTGTGATGTCTAGCTTCAGTGGAACTGTGGGAGAGAGGTTGGTTCCCAGCTTCAGTGCTAATGGCCTGAGCTCCTTCTCCTGCGCGCGGGAGTATGGCTAATTGGCCAGGGCAGTGGGGGGTGCATACGAATACCCTATATCCTATTATGCCCGATGGGCAGCTGCCATTCTTAACAGTGCCTATGTTAATGCATCTATAGCTCTTCAATAAAGTATTACTTTTCCTGATAAGCGTGTACTACGTTGTTGGCTGTGGGTTCTGACACACCTATTATTCGGCCAAAAGGGAGGTCAGAAGGTCTTGGGAGGGTGCTCTGGGCCTTCTCAAGGGAGCCTGGAACCAGAGTGGTGGCAGCGTCAGGTGACACCCCACCTGAGCCGTGACAGGATACCATAAAA
>NW_015166526.1:24066-39147 GCF_001447785.1 Gekko japonicus
ACATACTGCCCCCTCAAAAATACATATTAACCGTCACCTCCCGGGTTGGGCGGGAGATCTCCCGGGCTGGGCGGGAGACCTCCCGGTTTGTCCGGGAACTTCCTGTGGAAACAACGAAGCAGGTAAGGGGCCCGAATATCCCCTTCTTCCACCCATTCGCGGTGCTGGGGACCGAAATCAACCCATTCGATGAGGTACCAGAGTTTACCACGTTTCACCTTGGAATCAAGGATATCAGCGATTTCAAAATGCTCATCCCCCTCAAGGATGATTGGGGGAGGAGGAGAAACAGCCGGTCTCCATGGAGAGGTGCCAGGATCCTTTTTCAGCAAACTCATGTGAAAGACAGAATGCAGAGAACGCAAGTTCTTAGGCAACACCACATCAACAGCAACATCATTAATCACCTTGCGCACCTTGAAAGGGCCGATAAACTTCCAACCCCGCTTTCTGCTCGGGCGCAACATCTTGATATTCTTAGTAGAAACATACACAAGGTCCCCAGGTTTCAGATCAAATCCCACCACCCTACCCTTGTCTGCCTGGGCCTTATAAGCTGCTTTAGCAGCATCTAGAGTGTGACATAAAAGCGGCCACGCTGCCTGAAGAGACGAACACCAAATACCAGCATCTCCCACAGGACGGGCAGAGACCCCCTCCAAAAAAGGAAGGGGGGGGCTGTCATAACCAGAGACAGCCTTGTATGGAGACATACCCGTCGAACTATGCACAGTGTTATTATAACAATACTCAGCTAGGGGTAACAAATCAGCCCAATCATTTTGTTGATAATTAGTGAAGCAACGAAGGTACTGCTCCAATCGTCAGGTGACACTCCACCTGAGCCGTGACAGGATACCATAAAAGGGGAAACATATTATATTTCCATACATACCAGTTACTTGCGGGCCGGGTAAGAGCCCTGGATGGGTCGGTTCTGGCCCACAGGCCTTATGTTTGACACCCCTGGTGTAAAGCTTCTGTGTTTCCAAGTCAAATGATTTATTTTTTTTACATTTTACCCAATTGGATCTTCAAGGCAAGAGACAAACAGGTGGTTTGCCATTGTTTGCCTCCGTGTAGCCACCCTTGTACTCTTTGGAGGTCTCCCATCCAAATACGGACCACGGCTGACCCTGCTTAGCTTCCGAGATCTGATGAGATCTGATGAGATCTAATGAGATCCGAGATCTGATGAGATCAGGCTAACCTGGGCCGTCCAGGTCAGCTCAAGTCCTTCACTCCCCAGGATGCCATAAGTCAGAAGCAACTTGATGTCACATAACACAAAAACTGGAGTTCAGAGCTACAGAACAAGAGAAGAGCAGAACGAAGAGCAATCCACTGATGTTTCTGGGCAGCCACCCAACATGAAGCTGCCTTCACACAGTCAGACAGACAACCTTTATTGGCATGTAAGAGATAAGATAACATTAAAATTTAGGACTACATCAAAGGTATAACTGTCGAACAGCCAACAAAAAAGAACGGATCAATTAATAGTTTCCCTTGTTCGAATTACAGATTGAAGAAAACAAGCAACATTAAAAGTTATAGAAGCATTTTGCCCAGAGAGTAGCAACTGGACCTTGATACTCTCAGGAAGACCACACCATGTAAAAAGAAGGGTGTCCAGAAATTTTCCTCGAATCTTAGTATAAAATGGACAATTTAAAAGAACATGGGGAACAGATTCGATAGCACCCTGACCGCAGAAGCATTGCCTAAGTTCAGAGGGGATTTTTTTGCATCTTCCAGAGAAGATGGCCGATGGCAATACATTAAATCTGGCTAACATAAATGCCCTTCTTTGATGGTGATCAGTTAGAGAACAAAAATAAGTAGCTGTCTGGCCCATTAATTGATTTTATAATTTTAATAATACAAATAACAATATTCTTAACACTAAACAGCAACAACAACAAAAAATAACAACGGATTGAAATAAAGTATCTTATCAGTGTTACAACATATAAACTATTAACTATTAACAACTATAGCTACAATGCAACATCAATTTAATCTTATCTTTATACTACCCTAGAAGTCTAATAGAATGCAAAATCCATGTATTTATCTGGTAATGAATACAACAAATTTGAAGTTTTTGTAATATAGTCAAAAAACGAGAACCATCATGTCATAAACTTATTTGTTGAGTTCGAGGAGTACGTTGTAAGAAGTTGTTCTGTTATTTTGTCTGCGGCAGCAAGGTCCAAGCATTTTGCAGTCCATTGCTTAATAGATGGTACTTTGTTTTGATTCCATACTTGGGCTATTAGCGATATAGCAGCTGATAATAAAATAGTAATAAGTTCTTTTTTCTTCTTTAGTTATAGTGTATTTCGACCAATCCCCCAAAAGAAATAGTTCTGGAGTAAAAGGTATAGCATTCAAATGCTTGAGCCAGACATCCTGGAATGTGAAGTTTCTTTAGTTATAGTGTATTTCGACCAATCCCCCAAAAGAAATAGTTCTGGAGTAAAAGGTATAGCATTCAAATGCTTGAGCCAGACATCCTGGAATGTGAAGTTAAATGGGCCTTAGAAAGCATTACTAACAACAAAGCTAGTGGAGGTGATGGTATTCCAGCTGAGCTATTCAAAGTCTTAGAAGATGATGCTGTTAAAGTGCTACACTCAATTTGCCAGCAAATTTGGAAAACGCAACAGTGGCCACAGGATTGGAAAAGATCAGTATACATTCCAATCCCAAAGAAGGGCAATGCCAAGGAATGTTCAAACTATCGCACAATTGCACTCATATCACACGCTAGCAAGGTCATGCTAAAGATCCTACAAGCTAGGCTTCAACAGTACGTGGATAGAGAACTACCAGAAGTACAAGCTGGGTTTCGAAGAGGTAGAGGAACTAGAGATCAAATTGCCAACATTCGCTGGATTATGGAGAAAGCAAGAGAGTACCAGAAAAATATCTACTTCTGCTTCATTGACTATGCTAAAGCCTTTGACTGTGTGGATCACAACAAACTATGGCAGGTCCTTAAAGAGATGGGAGTACCAGACCACCTCACATGTCTCTTGAGAAACCTGTATAATGGCCAAGAAGCGACAGTTAGAACCGGATATGGAACAACTGATTGGTTCAGCATAGGAAAAGGAGTACGACAAGGATGTATATTGTCACCTTGCTTATTTAATATATATGCAGAGTACATCATGCGAAATGCTGGCCTGGATGAATCACAAGCGGGAATTAAGATTGCTGGGGAAAAGATCAACAACCTCAGATATGCAGATGATACCACTCTAATGGCTGAAAGTGAAAAGGATCTAAAGAGCCTCTTGCTCAGAGTAAAAGAGGAGAGCGCAAAAGTGGGCTTGAAGCTCAACATCAAAAAAACTAAGATCATGGCATCCGGCCCCATCACTCCTTGGCAAATAGAAGGGGAAGTCGTGGAAGTAGTGACAGACTTCACGTTCCTGGGATCCCAGATCACCGCAGACTGTGACTGCAGCCATGAAATTAAAAGACGCCTGCTCCTTGGGAGGAAAGCGATGGCGAACCTAAACAGCATGATAAAAAGTAGAGACATCACCCTGCCAACAAAAGTCCGCATGGTCAAAGCAATGGTATTCCCAGTAGTCATGTATGGCTGCGAGAGTTGGACTATAAGGAAGGCCGAGCGCCGAAGAATAGATTCTTTTGAACTATGGTGCTGGAGAAGACTCTTGAGAGTCCCTTGGACTGCAAGAAGAACAAATCAGTCAATCCTCAAAGAAATCAACCCTGACTGTTCCCTGGAAGGCCAGATAATGAAACTGAAGCTCAAATACTTTGGCCACCAAATGAGAAGGGAGCACTCACTGGAGAAGACCCTGATGCTGGGAAAGATTGAAGGTCAAAGAAGACGGGGACGGCAAAGGATGAGATGGTTAGACAGTGTCATCGATGCAACGAACATGAAGTTGAGCCAACTTCAGAGGACGGCGGAAGATCGGAAGGCCTGGCGAGAGCTCGTCCATGGGGTCGCGAAGAGTCGGACTCGACTGTGCGACTGAACAACAACAACAAAAAGGTATAGACTGTCCAGATTTGACATATTTCTTCCCAATTTTTTTTCCAAAACTGATTGACATCATGGCATTCCCACCAACAATGTAAAAGCGTTCCCTTTCCCCCACATCCCTTCCAACACGTTGGTGAAGTTTTTTGCTTACTGTAGAATAAATGAACAGGTGTCAAATACCAACGTGTACATATCTTAACCGATTGTAGTTTTATAGCTAAATTATTTGTAGACATTTGGAAAGAATTCCAAATATTATTCCAGGTTTTTTCATCTATTATAGTCTTCAAGTCTTTCTCCCACGCTTTCTGGGAGGAAGATTTGTTCTGCCAAATTTTTTCGTTTAGGGCGCTATATATTATTGAAATAGCTCCTTTAGTATTACTGCTGGATTTGGAAATGAGAGTCTCAAAATTCGTTAATGTTCTTGAAAGATTAGATGCTAAAGATAAAGTTTTATACATATGTTGTAACTGTAAGTATTGCAGCCAGCTTATTTCAATCTCATGTTTAATTTGTAGTTGTTGTAAGCAATTTTCCTTTAATTATAATATCTTTTAATCTAAAAATGTTTTCCCCTCTCAAGTTGGCATATTCTGTATGATCCCTTCCTGGGGCAAAACAATGTTGGCCTAAAAAAGCAGCAATGGGAGATATACCTGGAGTAAGTAAAGGTTTGTATCTATCCCATATTTTTAATGTGTGTGTTATAAATTTATTATTATATTGTTTCCAGCTTCTGTTTTTGGAGGCATTCCATATAGATTCATGCAAGAGATCTTGATTAAAAAAAACCTACCTTCTATTGTAGTCCATGTTTTTTCACATTTTGAGTCAGCATAGTTAATTATTGCTTTAAGTTGTGCTGCCTCATAGTATTTATGCAGAGATGGTAGAGCTAAGCCCCCCTTAATTTTTGGTTTATTTAACAGGGATATACTTATCCTAGCTTTTTTGTTGTTCCATAAAAAATTAGAAAGTTTAGTATTCCAATCAATAAAGTCTTTATAAGGAATTTCAATCGGTATATTCTGAAACAAAAATAAGAATTTAGGTAAAATCATGGTTTTAAACAAATCAATCTTCTCTAGCAAAGAAAAATTAAGCTTTTGCCACTCATTGAATGATGATATCATTTTCGTAATTAGTGGTTTAAAGTTGCATTGATATAGTTTATCTAAATTTAGTGGAATACTAATACCTAAATGTTTCCAATGTGAGGAAACTACTTTAAAGGAATATTTTTGAACAATTGAGTCTACTATATAAGGTGAAAGTGCTATAGGATACAAGACCGATTTTGTATAGTTTATTAGAAATCCAGAGATTTCTCCAAATTTGTTAATATGATGAATTAACGGGCTAAGTGTATTATAGGGATCTTGGATATAAAAAATAGCATCATCTGCAAAAAGACTAAGTTTGCAGCAGTTGGAAAAAACATTAATATTCTTAATTGCGGGGTCTTCCCTAATAGCATAAGCTAGTGGCTCCAATGATAAAGCAAACAGTATAGGGGACAAAGGACACCCCTGACGGGTGCCCCTTTGCAAATAAATATCCTCTGAGTTTATTTGATTTATAGAAAAAAGGGTTTTTGGCTTATTGTAAATAGTATATAGCGTTTGAAGAAATTTGGGACCAAAGTCCATATATTTTAGTAATTCTAATAGATATACAGGCTCCACTCTATCAAACGCCTTCTCAGCGTCAACGGAAAGAATAGTGGATGGTAGATTCTTTTGTTGGCAAAAATCAATGTTTTTCTCACATTATCTGTAATGGTACGGCCAGGCATAAAGCCCGTTTGGTCTTTATGTACATATTGTAGTATTATAGAATTTAGTCTAGAGGCCAAAATAGAAGAAAAAAAATTAAAATCCGTATTTAACAAAGAGACCGGCCTATATGAGGCAGGAACTAATAAATCTTTATCAGGCTTTGGAAGAACTATTACTTTTGCCTCTTTCCATGTAGGAGGAATGTTCCCTGTATCCATAGCATGTTGTATAATATTTAATAGGTGTTGAGATATTTGTAGCTGAAATATTTTATAAAATTCAGCTGGGTACCCATCCCTACCCGGTGCTTTATTATTTTTCATGGTCTTCATAACATCATTCAGTTCTTGCAAAGTTACAGGCTGTTCCAAAAAGTCTTTATGTTCCTGGGTTAATTTATTTTTAAAATTAATTGAATTAAGATACTGAGAAATATCTGTCTTGGAAGGATTTTGAGAGGTATATAATTTAGAATAAAAGTCAGGAAATACTGAAGTAATTTTTTTAGGTGCTGTATGTACATTGCCTTTATCATCTTTGATTGTGTAAATTGTGGAAGATGAGATTTTCTTGGCTACTCTATGTTTTAATAATTTTATAGATTTGGGAGTTTTAGTAATGTACTTTTGCTTAAGAAACATAAGCTGTTTTTGTATTTGAGTAGTTTCTATCAAGTCTAGTTTTTTCTTTTCTTGTAATAGTTTCTTATAAGTTTTTTTACCCCCATATTTCTTATGTCTTAGCTCTAAATTTTGAATTTTCAACATAATTTCATCAATAACTTTTTGTTTATTTTTTTGTAGGATGAAGCCATAGATATTAGATGACCCCTCATAGTAGCCTTGAATGCTTCCCAAATTGCAAGTGGAGAGGCTGAACAATTTGCATTAAATTTAAAATATTCTTCTATCTTGTCTTTAATGTCTTCTCTTATGGATTCGTTTTGTAATAAAAACATATTTAATTTCCAATTGTATCCTACTTCTCGATTTTTTTGCGTATTCAATAAACATGATACCCATGAGTGGTCAGACAGGATAGAAGGACCTATGTCTGCAGCTATTAATGTGGAAATTAATGATTTAGTTACTAAAATAAAATCAATGCGAGTATAGACCTGATGTCTTGAAGAGTAAAATGTATATTGTCGATCACCAGGATTCATAGCTCTCCATGTATCTGCTAAATCAAAAAAATTAAAAATCTTCGTTAATTCAGTTTGGTTCCAGTGTTTTTTCTTATTTGAGATAGTGTTGTAAGTCCGGTCAATATTTGGGTCAACAATATAGTTTAAATCTGCCCCAATAATGAGTTCTCCTGTTTTAAATTCCAAAAGTTTTTTTAGAGTAACTAAAAAAAAAATTAATTTGATCTGAATTGGGAGCGTATATAGAAGAAATGGTTACAGGATCCCCACACAAGTCGCCTTGAATGAACACATATCTACCTCTTGGGTCTACTTCAGTTTTTTTACACTGGAAAGGTACATTTTTTGAAATTAGGATAGCTGTTCCTCTGGCTTTAGAAGAGCCTGGTGCTTGAAACCGTTGGGAGAACCATGTATTTCTTAAAACTGGATAGCTTGCATTTTTCAAATGAGTTTCTTGTATACAAAGAATATCAACTTTTTGTTTTTTCCAAAAATTAGAGGCCCTTTTGACTTTGATTTTGTCATTTAGACCTCTAGCATTCCATGTAGAGATCTTGATATGTTGCATATAAACTTATATACAAAACCTTATTTATCCTATATAAAAAGAAAAAAAACCAATTAGGGTTAGTGTTTAAGCTAGCTGGCCTATATTCAGGCCAGGTAGCAGGAGTGTATTACATTAACACTCCTACTAAAAACACTTTAACTACACATAAACTAGGGATGGGTGTGTATGATATTATACAAACCTTTTAACACCCCTCCCTCCCCCCTCTCTCTTTATGTTGACCACTCAAAGTATTAAATTCAATACTGCATGAATCAATGACTCCAAAAGAATAGAAAAATAATTCGTTAATATCTTTATATATACTACTATTTCAGTAAAAAAGGTGAAAACAATTACTGCATTGATTTTTGTTGGCTCTTTGTTATTAGCTTTTCAACTAAAAATATTCATATTGATATAATAACCTATTATAGAGTAATTACCTCATTACTCTATTAATTTTAAAATTCTTCCTGTTGTTGTTTATACCTTCAGTAAAACTAACATAGGCTATTACCAACAAAAAAAGAAAAAGAAAGAATTAAAAGCAAAATCTCTTCTAAAATATAATAAATATAACTTTACAATCTAATATATATTTTCATGAATCATAACTTGTAGTTTCTTCACTACCTTCTTCCTATAGTTTAAAAGCCTAATGCTTATAACAATATGCAACCAACCAAACAACCAATTTATAAATATATCAACATTCCACTCCAATAACTCGAGGACTAATGATTACTGCATTACTGTCCAAGGATAATGACCGGTTTACAAAACTTATATAAAACATAGAAAAATACTGTTTTTCCCATAAATCTATATATATTTAAACCAGAATAATGTTTTACTCTTTAAGGCTAGTAAAAATCGAATAGCATAGGGCTTACAAAATGCCCTAGTCCAGAATGTAAATCAGTTAGCTAATAGGTCTTCTTCTTCTTGTTTGGTGAGCTTTATTCCTATCACAAGAAGTAGGGCTTTTCCTGTTACACCATCAGCTGCTTGATAGAGAAGACCGTTCTTATATACATAAATATCAGATGTAGGGGACCATCTAAAGCGTATTTTCGCCTCATGCAGCTTAACTGTTATTTTCTTGAGATTGCGCCTCTTTGCCAGTATCTCCGGAGCTAAATCCAACAAAACAATGATTTTTTGTTCCTTAAAGGTAAGTGCACCTTTTTGACGAGCTACTTTCAGTACCTTGTCTCTTCACCGTTGGTAAATAAATTGTACCAAAATATCTCGAGGTCTGTCTTTGCGTGCAAGCGCTAACGGACCCAGGCGCTGCACTCTTGCTAAAGCTGGAGCCACCAGCTGCTAGATCAGTAGATTCTTCTGCCCCCTCCTCAAATCCACGAAATTTAAGATTATATTGGCACCACTTATTTTCCAATGTAGTAATGCGAGTTTGCATAGTGTTTTCAGTAGTTTGTAGAGACTTCATCGTCCTGCAAAGTGTGCACCATTTCTGCTGCATTTTCCACCAGTTTTGCAGTCTCAGCTATTTCTTTAGCCATGTCTTGGATAGCACTCTGTAGGGGCTGGAGGAGTTTAGAGACCACTGTGGACATCAAGTTTATAATGTCTTGTTTAAGTTCAGTAAGGTCTCTGCGGGAAATAGGCTCAGAGGAATCGAGGGGGTCTGTATCGGCCACCATTTTAGCTAGCTCCGGAGAGGCCGGGAGCAAAAGTTCCTCCGGTGCTATGGTGGTAAAAAAAGGTACATACCGATTCCTTTTCTGATCGACGACCACTGGTAGGTATTCCGGGCAGCTTTTTGTAGTTTTTTTTCCGGCATGGAGTCTGTTGAAGTCGAGGTTTGTAGAGGTAAAGGAGAGAGGTTCGGGAGCTCTGGAATTAAGCGTGTGCCATGCGCCGCTAGCTCCGCCCACCCATAAAGGCCCTTCTTTGATGGTGATCAGTTAGAGAACAAAAATAAGTAGCTGTCTGGCCCAGTGTCTGTGATAATCCCAGATGAACTGGGGAGAAGCTACCTTCTACCAAGTCAGAACTTTGGTCCATCAAGGCCAGTCTTGGTCCTTGCCGCACTTGGATCTCATCCATGGTTTTATCAGAGTTCAACTCGTGACACAATACCTTGCATTCACCCTGGTTGTAACAGCATCCGTTTATCCCAGAACAAGTGTGGGGTGAAACCGGGGTGACCTCAATGTAATGTGAAAACAAAAAAAATACCCTGAGATAATTACAGGGGTGAACTCAAGTGTCGTGTAGAATGTAAGTTTGGGGACAGGTTTGAACCAGGATTTGAGGTCTCGTGCAGAATCACCCCTTGTTTACTCTGACTGGCAATGGCTCTCCATGGTGCTGGCTGGAGGTCTTTCAAATCCCTTGCTACCCAATCCTTTCAACTAGAGATGCTGGGGGTTGAACCTGGGGCCTTCTGCAAGCCAAGCAGATGCTCTTCCACTGAGCCACAGCCCCTCTTCATGGCTCTCCAGGGTCTCAGGCAGAGGTCTTTCCCATCACCTCCTGCCTGATCCTTTTAACTGGAGGTGCCGGGGATTGAACCTGGGACCTTCTGCATGCCAAGCAAATGCTCTAACACTGAGCTATAGCCCCTTCCTAGCTTCCTTATACTGAATCTGACCATCAGACCATCAAGGTCAGTCTTGTCTACTCAGACTGGCAGTAGCTCTCCAGGTTCTCAGGTGGAGGTCTTTCACATCACTACTTTCTGGTCCTTTCAACTGGAGATTCTGCCAGGGATCGAACCTGGGACCTTCTGCGTGCCAAGCAGAGGCTCCACCAGTGAGCCATGGCCCCTTCTCCTACCTGCAGGATCAATAAGGAAAGCCACATTTGTTGCTATATTTCCTTTTAAGCAGCTTCGAATCCCTCAGCTCTGCAGCCGGTAGCCCACAATGAAGAAACTCCCGAAAAAGGTTTAAATCCTCCCGTTGTGACCAAAGGGTTTTTCATTTCTGGGTCTGTAATGCTCTCGTTGTGGGTAGCCGGAGAGCGGGGAAGCTTTCCCCATTATGAAGTTAATAAGTCTATTACTCACGGAAGATTTAATTTGCCTCGATGGTCCCATTTATAACCATGTTTCAGCACTACTTCTGTGTAATTGCTCCCAGTGAATGATGTTTCCTTGTTCGAGTCATTAGTTTACGAGGTGACAGGCAGGTCTTGGTAACACAGTCAGAGACGGCTCCCGGCCTCCGCAGCTGGTTTCAGATTTCCTTTCCCCGAACTATTCTAAGCCAGTAGAAAAGAGCAAGACTCCAGTAGCCCCTTAAAGACTAATGAAATTTGTGGCAGGGGAGGAGCTTTTGTGAGTCACTGCTCGCTTCTTCAGATACAGCTGGAATCGTGAAAGCAAATTTTGTTAGTCTTTCAGGTGCTCCTGGACTCTTGCTCTTTTCTCCTGCTACAGACAGACTAACACTGCTACCCATCTTGATCTGTTCTAAGGCCGAACTGTCCCTAGAAGACAAAACGACTCAACTGAGGCTATCATACTTTGGTCGCATTATGAGAAGACGAAGAATCACTGGAAAAGACAATAATGCCAGGGAAAGTTGAAGGCCACAGGAAAAGAGGAAGAGTCACCCAACATGTGATAGACTGGCTTGATCGGGGAAGTCACGGACCTCAGTTTTCCAAGACCTGAGAAAGGCTGTGAACAAGAGGACATTTTGGAGGTCATTAACTCGTAAAGTCATCATAAGTTAAAGCGACTTGATGGCACTTAACACCGACACACGGACAAATCTATGACCTCCAAAACATCCTATCATTAACACCTTTGCTCAGGTCTTGCAGACTGAAGGTCATGACCTCCTTTATGGAGTCAGTCCCTCTCGTGTTGGATCGTCCTCTTTTCCTAGTGTTATTTTCTTTTCCAGTGAGTCTGTGTAAGAATAAGCATCCAGTGCCAGCGGGAAAAATCTGCCCTGGCTATTCTACACACATGGAAACAATCGCCAGCAGTACAGTGACATCACTTCTGGTGCACACCGGAAGTGATGCCATCATGTATCCAGTGATACAGGAACACTCTGGGTAAAAACTCTCTGTCGCCAGCAATGTGATGATGTCACTTCTGGTGACACTGGAAGTGATGTCACCATGTTGCCAGCAATGCCAGCCTAGGCATCTCTTTGCTCCTGGTAAATTAGGGTTGCCATCCCCCTGATGGGGGCAGGCTTTCCCCCACTCTTGGCCCCCCCAATACCGATGGCCACCTGGCTGGCAGGGGGAGCCCTGCTCCTGAATAGCCCTGTCTCACCCGACGTTCCTGACCGGGCACAACATGCTGGGATGCTCTAGCATTTGGGTTAAAACAGTATGGTGACCACAGAGTTTTTTGCCCAAATGCTAGAGCATCCCCTGCATGACATCCCCGGCACGATGACATCACTTCCAGGTGATGTCATCATGGTGTGTGAGCCAGAAGATACTGGGACCGGGCAGGAACACCTCTGCCAGCTGCCAGGTAGGACCTGGTAACCCTACGGTAAATCCTCCGCCCACTGCCTGTTGTTTGCCAGGGGATACCTCAGACGGAGAGAAGCCCTTCCCCATATGGTGCCAGCTCTCTGCCATCTTTGACTGGAATGACCATTGACTGCAGACGGTTCTATGACATGGCTGTCCTTTTTTGGTGCCCTTTGAGGCCAAGTTGGGAATGTAGTGATAGAACCTTATAATTTAGAGGTAACCCCATATACTTTAACTTCATAAAGTTAGGGAACTGGTAGCTAGAGGACTTGCCCTAATCTTTAAGACTATGGGGATCGTGGAGAAAATGGCTGCTTCAGAGGGTGGACTCTCTAGGACATTCTACGTTTGTTAGTCTCCACTCCTCCCCCAAGCACTGATCTCCCCAGGTTCCATCCCCAAATCTCCAGGAACTTCCCCACCCAGGGCTATAGATCCAGAGGAGTTAGCTGTGTTGGTCTGTTGCTGCAAAATAGTAAAAAGCCCACTAGCACCTTGAAGACTAACAAACTTTATTGTAGCATAAGCTTTCGAGAAACACAGCTGTCTTTGTCAGATGCTTGTTTTTCGAAAGCTTATGCTACAATAAAGTTTGTTAGTCTTCAAGGTGCTAGTGGGCTTTTTATGATTTTCCCACCCAGGGCTGGCAACCCGCAGTGGAAATCTGATCCTGTTACCAAACCGGAAGGGCTTGTTGCCTCCGCTGAATATTTGCCAACAAGATCTCTTTTCCAAGATGAAAAATTCGTCCCTGTAATGACATCAGTCACCTCAGGCTGTCTGCGATGGTAAATTTGCAAGTGAGCACTTATAAGTAACGGGTTAAATTGTCTTCCAGTATATTTTTCTTGCCAAACTTCCTGTCAACAATTAATTAAAAAGGAGGGGGGGGTGTGATTTAGTGGCATCGCCGATCTTATCACACAAGATTCAGAAATAATGCGACTTCCAGGGAGAAAACAATGTACTTGGAGTTGTCTGATATAAATAGGATCTAAATAAAACCCCAGTTATTTTTCAGTCTGAGCAGGGTGGCAGGGACACATATTAATGGGGGAAACTTGTTTATCAAAATTGTATGCACGGTTGTTTGTTATTACCTAGCTTTTACACACCAGAGTTCATATCCTATGTTCATTTCCCACCTTTTCCTCCCCAGGGAACCTGTTCCTAGGAGGTACGTAATTCATCTAGGCCAGGGTTCCCCAACATGGTGCCCACGGGTGCCACAGTGCCTGCAGACTCCTCTCCGGTGCCTGCCAAGTGTTTTTAGAAAATGAGCAGGACCCCAGCAAGGATTCTTACTCTGATTGTCTGTTCCTATTTTTAAAAATCTGTTTTGGCAGCAGCTGCTACCCCAGCACAAGGACCTTCACTCCTCTACTGAAGATAAGCTGTGTGGAAGAAGGAGGAGGAAGAAGAGGAGGAGGAGGAGGAGATTGGATTTCTACCCCGCCCTTCACTCAGAGTCTCAGAGTGGCTTACAATCTCCTATCCCTTCCCCTCCCCACAACAGACACCCTGTGAGGCAGGTGGGGCTGAGAGAGCTCTTGACAGAAACTGCTCTTTTTCAAGGACAGCTCTGAAAGAACTATGGCTTGCCCAAGGTCATCCATCAGCTGCAAGTGGGGGAGTGGGGAATCAAACCCGGTTCTCCCAGATTAGAGTCCGCACACTTAACCACTACACCGAACTGGTTCTCAAGAAAATATTTTAAAATATCTTTAAATAAAACATTCCTTTTAAAAAAGAGCTTCTGTCTAAAGAATTACTCTTTGAAATGAAGAGTTATATATTTTGTGGTTGGTTCTGTCTCTTGTGGCAGCCATTTTGTGGCTGATTCCCCCTCCTGTGCCAGCTATTTTGCAGTTAGCTCCGCCTCTTGTGGCAGCCGTTTTGTGATTGGCTCCCCCTCTTGTGCCCGCCATTCAGTAGTTGTGCCCCTCCCCCCAGCATCAGAATTCCAGTGGTTTCCACCAGCTCAAAAAGCTGATCCAAATCCACATTCAGTTCCATGAGTTCAGCAAGGCTGCAATATATGTGTGGAGGCCGGATCCAAATGAACAATTTTTACATCTGGATATTTTTGAAAAGCCAGTGTTTTCCTTGATGGTTGCGTTGGTTCTGACACATTTTTGAACCCTTCAGAACTGTCAATTCCTGTAATGCCACGTCTGAAATCAATCTGAAGCGAGTATGGCACATTTTAAAATGTGCAAAAATCTCATCAATACTGGATTGTGCGTCTTCCGAAAGAGGGCAATTTGTCTTGAAGGGGAAAAAAAATCTTTTGCTGCCAGAGAGATAGGAATAATTCGATAAGGGAAAAAAACACCCCTCTGAGTGGACTGGAAGTAACGCGGACGTGCAGGTGCCATCGTGCCCATGGGCACCCTGTTGGGGACCCCTGAACTAGTGGATCTTGGTGAGCTTCACAGTAATGCCCTTCCGGAGCCATATTGTGATATAATTATGAAACGTTGGCTCAGTTTTTTTCTTTTTCAAGTGTTTGATAAATATTAATACATCTCTGTGAAATGACATGGACATAAGTCCTTCACCAGTAAGAATAGTGCAATGGCATGGTACTCTTAGAGGTTTTTAAGCAGAAGCTAGGTGGCCATGTGACAACAATGCTGATTCTGTGAACTTGGGCAGATCACAAGAAGGGAGGGCAGGAAGGGTTGCATCAGTGCTTAGTTCTTTTGACCCTTTCTTTCACCCCCGGGGAAATGCTGACTGCCACTATGGGGTCAGGAAGCAAAGAGCCAGTTTGGTGTAGTGGTTAAGTGTGCGGACTCTAAACTGAGAGAACCGGGTTTGATTCCCCACTCCTCCACTTGCACCGGCTGATGTGACCTTGGGTCAGTCACAAGCTCTGGCACAGCTGTCCTTGAAAAAGAGCAGTTTGTGTCGGAGTTTTCTCAGCCCCGCCCACCTCACAGGGTGTCTGTTGTGGGGAGGGGAAGGGAAAGGAGTTTGTAAGCCGCTCTGAGACTCCAAGTGAAGGGCAGAGTATAAATCCAATCTCCTCCTCCTCCTCCTCCTCCTCCTCCTCCTTCTTCCTCCTCCCCGCCGCTTCGGCTCGTGC
>NW_015166526.1:39188-47653 GCF_001447785.1 Gekko japonicus
CTCCTCCTCCTCCTCCTCCTCCTCCTCCTCTTCTTCTCCTTCTCCTTCTCCTTCTCCTTCTTCTTCTTCCTCCAGGCCAGTTTGGCTGGGGATCCTGGAGGGTTTTTGTCATCTTCTGGGCATGGAGCAGAGGGCACTGGGAGTGTATTTGTGAATCTCCTGCCTTGTTCAGGGGGTTGGGCTAGATAGCCGTGGAGGTCCCTTCCAACTTTATGATTCTATGATTCTTCTCTATTGCAGGAGACTGCCTGGTCCTCTTCACCTCAAGCTTTATCCAGTGCAAATAAATTGCAATAGCCAGTAAAGTGTTCCTTGTGCCTTTTTTATTCTTATATTCTAGTAGCACAAAAAGTCATGATTCTGCAGAACAATTTGAGAGTCCAGAGTGGCACCTTTAAGACCAACAAAGATGTATTTAAGGTATGAGCTTTTGTGTGCACGCACACTTTTTCAAATGCATTGGATTCTGCAGTCAGTCTTGCTCAAACTCCAGTTTTGATAAGCTTCCTCACAGAACTTTATTAATGTTTATCAAACACTTGGAAAAAAAACCTGAACTGACTTTGTGTAATTATATCATGGTTGTTGCTTATTTTCTATTTACCAATCCCATGATCTCTCTGGTTACTTTAACATCTCTGGGTATTGTCAGACCTGATCGATCAGTTGGAAGCTCCGAGTTGGAACCCAGATTCAAGCGTTTCTAATTCCACTGCTAATCTCCCAAAGGCTGGTTGGGATTTTTGGGTACAAAAGTAATATGAAATCACACAATACCCCGCTGTATACGGCAACTCTGTTGGACAGGTGTTCCTCTAAGAGCATGTTATTTTCAAATTTTATTTTTGTGGCGCCCCTAAACCTGATAACCAAAGCCCGTTTACATTATTCTGACAAATCTAATCGCTTCCTTGAAGAATTTGTTTGTATAGTACGGAAGCCAAGCAAATATTTAGAGGCCTGTCAACACAAACCGAGTCTCTGGCGGGCACTGTTCCTTGTTTCTAATGACACTGAGTCTTTGGGAGAAATTTGAACAAATAAAGCTAGAACGAATTGAGCTTGTTCTCTGCCCTGATCGAATTTCTTTTTTTCCAGATTCAACCTCCGCAATGTAACAGAGTTAAGCTCACTTAAGCCTGGTGATTTTAGTGGGCTTGAGCATTTGGAACTTCGGAAGAGATTATGGGCCGGAGCTGTTTTGGACTTCCAAAGGGTTGCCCACCTCCAGGTGGGGCCTGGAGATCTCCCACTATTACAACTGATATCCAGACAATAGAGATCAATTCCCCTGGAGAAACCAGCTGCTTTAGAGGTTGGACTCTCTGGCATTGGACCCTGCTGAGGTCCCTCCTTTCCCCAAACCCCGTTTTCCCCGGGCTTCACCCCCCAAATCTCCAGGTATTTCCCAACCCAGAGCTGGCAACTCTAAAAATGGAGGGCGGTGTTTTCCATTTTGGGACTTAGGGCTTCTGATGAGTGATCGGTGGTGGCACAACCCCATTATTCTGGCACATTTGGGTTTAAAACAGCAGAGGTCCACTCACTTTATAAACCACAGTGTCTGGATTCAGGCTGGCTGAGCAAAAACCTAAGGGCCGTGGCTCCATGGTAGAGCCTCTGCTTGGCATGCAGAAGGTCTCAGGTTCAATCCCCATAATCTCCAATTAAAAAGGACCAAGCAGTAGGTGATGGGAAAGACCTCTGCCTGAGACCCTGGAGAGCTGTAAAAAGGGGGCTGTGGCGCAGTGGTAGAGCATCTGCTTGGCATGCAGAAGGTCCCAAGTTCAATCTCCAGCATCTCCAGTAAAATGGATAAGATTGTAGGTGATGTGAAAAAGTCCACCTGAGACCGGAGAGCTGTAAAGAGGCTCAGTGGTAGAGCATCTGCTTGGCATGTGGAGGATCCCTGGTTCAATCCCCGGCATTTCAAGTTGAAAGGACCAGGCAGCAGGTGATGTGAAGGACATCTAATTGAGACTCCAGAGAGCTGCTGCCAGTCAGAGCAAGACAAGAATGACCTTGGTAGACGGAGTGTCTGACTCAGTAGAAGGCAGCCAGGAAAGAGCTCAGAGGAAGAACCTCCGCTTTGCATGTAGGAGGCCCCAGGTTCAATCCCTGGCATCTCCGGCTGAAAAGGAACAGACAGAAGGTGACCTGAGAATCTGGAGAGCTAGTAACCAAAACTGCCCTTAATATAAGGCAGCTGCAAGCCTGCATGAGTGGTCAAGGTATGCGTGCCCCAGGTATGTCAGTATGCATGCGACTCAGTTTCTGGTTTGGCCCAAATCTATGCTTCATGCCTTGCATAAAGATAAACCCCACCCCACCTCCTAACACCTCCCCTGCTCAAGAAGATGTTGGCCTATCTTTTGCAGCCTTCGTAAAGAAACTTTCCCAATCTGGGCAGTTACTAGGGTTGCCAATCCCCAGGTGGTGGCTAGAGATCTCCTGGAACAACAACAACTGGTCTCCAGGTTACAGAGGTCAGTTATCCTGTAGGAAACGGCTGCTCTAGGAGGGGGACTCTATGGCATGGGCCCCCGCTGAGGTCCCTCCCCTCTCCAAAACCTGCCCTCCCTAAGCTCCATTCCCCAAATCGCCAGGTATTTCCCAACCCAGCAGTGACACGTGAACTAGTTGTAATCCCCCCCCCCCCAAATCACAAGCAGGAGATCGTCTGCTTTGAAACAACAGGGCAAACGGAAAATCAGAGCAGACAGAAGAAGGAACCCAGAATGCCTCCTGCCTTCGCTCAGTGTGTTTTGGCAATGTCAGATGTTTCCCTCTTATCCTGGCTGACTTCCAGGATTGGAGAGTCCATGTAAAGTGGTGTCAAGTCACCACCGACCCCGTGGGGCTTTCAAGGAAAGAGACTAACAGAGAGGTGGTTTGCCGTTGCCTGCCTCTGCATAGCGACCCTGGACTTTCTTGGTGGTCTCCCATGCTAGTACTTAATCATGGCTGACCCTGCTTAGCTTCTGAGATCTGAAGAGAACAAATTAGTATGAGCCATCCAGGTCATGCCAAGAGACAAACAGAGGTGGTCAGCTATTGCCTGCCTCTGCGTAGCGAACCTGGACTTTCTTGGTGGTCTCCCATGCTGGTACTAACCAGGGTCGATCCTGCTTAGCTTCTGAGGTCTCATGAGACTGGGATAGCCTGGCCCATCCAGATTGGTCAAGAGTTGAGCAGAGTTGGTTTGACATTGCCTTCCTCTGCAAAGTGGCCTTTGACTTCCTTGGTGGTCTCCCATCCAAATACTAACCGGGGCCGACCCTACTTAGCCTCCGGGATCTGATGAGATCAGGCTAGCCTAGGTCATCTGGGCCAAGGCAAGAGATCTTCTGAGATGGTTTGGCATTGCCTGCCTCTGCATAGCAACCCTGAACTTCCTTGAAGACAGATCCAGGTAGTCAGCCGTGTTGGTTCTGAAGCAGTAGAACAGATTTAGAGTCCAGACCAACAAGGGTTTATTCAAGGTATGAGCTTTTCATGTGCAAGGCACACTCAGACCTTTGAATAAACCTTTGTTGGTCTTAAAGGTGCCACTGGACTCTAAATTTGTTTTCCTGAACTTCCTTGGTAGTCTCCCATCCAAGTACTAATCATGAGACTGGGATGGGTTGGGTCATCAAGGTCAGGGCAAAGACAAACAGAGGTGGTTTGCCAGTGCCTGCCTCTGCATAGCAAACCTGGACTTCTTTGGTGGTCTCCCATACAAATACTCACCAGGGCTGACCCTGCTTAGCTTCTGAGATCTGGTAAGATCAGGGTAGTGTCAGAACCCACAGGCAACAATGTAGTATACACTTCTCAAGAAAGGTAATACTTTATTGAAGAGCTATAGATGCATTAACATAGGCACTGTTAAGAATGGCGGCTGCCCATCGGGCATAATAGGATATAGGGTATTTGTATGCACCCCCCCACTGCCCTGGCCAATTAGCCATACTCCCACGCACGGGAGAAGGCGCTCAGGCCGTTAGCACTGAAGCTGGGAACCAACCTCTCTCCCACAGTTCCACTGAAGTGAGACATCACACCACCTGCACAACTTAGAGATAAGCATTACAGCAGCTAAGAAGCACAGAAAGAATGCAGCGGCAGTTAGTAGTCAACAGATCTCCCTAATCCCCATGGCAGCATAGCTGACAGGTAGCCGGGGCCATACAAGGTCAGGGCAAGAGAATTTCAGAGGTGGTTTGCCATTGATTGCCCTCTGTGAAGTGAACCTGGACTTCCTTGGTGGGCTCCCATCCAAAGATTAACCAGAGCCAACTAACCATATGCTCCGGCACTCCTTCTTCTTCTTTAAATTTTATTTATGATTTTACATTATATACAGTATATAGTAAATAAATTACTTTACAATTTTGAGTCCCAACCATTTGTACATTCTTGACCATCATTTTAGATACAGTGCTTTCGTCTCTGTTGTTTTCAGTGAGAAGTGTAGGCTTTATAAATGCTTCTAAAGGTGATACCCATTTTGGTATTTTTATATAATATCATTCTTTTATATCTTTCCTTATTTTTATCAATGCCCCTCTTATTATATGTTGTTGAAAACTTGAATGGGTTTTATCTTTCTCATACCACACGTATGCATGCCATCCCATACTCAAATCATGCCCTTCTAAATTCAGGCTTCTTATATTTTCCAATGTAAGCCATTTTTTTATCCATCCTAGGGACACTGCCTGGTAGTATAAATTCCAATTGGGTAAACCAAATCCACCTCTTTCTTTTCTGTCTTGTAAAGTTTTAAATTTAATCCTTGATCTCTTGGGGTGCCAAACAAATTGCCTAATAGTTCTGTCAAGATCCATGAAGAACTGTGTTCTCTTCAAAATTGGTAAAGTTTGGGCTAAAAATAAAAATCTCGGGAGTATATTAATTTTTATAGTTGCTGTTTTGCCCATAAACGATAAGTGTAGGTTTTTCCATTTAAACAAATCTTTTTTATTTCTTCCAAAAGCTTATTATAGTTATCTTCTATCAAGGAACTACTTCTGTTAGTCAATACTATGCCTAAATATTTAACCTTTTTCGCGATTTCCATTGAGAAAATTATATATATATCTTGTATTTGATTTTGTGTGCAGTTTTTAGTTAATATATTTCTCTTCTTGAAGTTTATTTTCAAGCCCACTACTTGTCCGTATTCTTGAATTACTTCCATCAGATGAGTGATACATGTTACAGGATCTTCTATTATGAATACAAGATCATCAGCAAAAGCTTGTAGCTTAAATTCCTCTCCTCTTATTTTGAGACCTTTTATCTGATCATTTTCTGTCACTAGATCGTTCAACATTTCACGAGCAAAAATAAACAGTAATGGTGATAATGGACAGCCTTGCCTCGTTCCGTTCTGTATCTCTATATTTTGAGTCATATCACCATTTACTATAATTTTAGCAAATTGCATTTTGTATATCACTCTGATCATTGTCAAAAATTGTAATCCACAATCCCATAGTGCCAGTTTTTGAAGCAAAAATTCCCAGGATACATTATCGAAGGCTTTCTCTGCGTCTAGAAAGATTAACGTCATTTGTTTTTCTGGATGTATTTCATAATATTCTAGAATTCTAGATTGAGATTGGTTCATTCAAAATACTTTTCTGTTTTTCATCAAATTTATTTTTGTTTCTTTTTAGCAAGTATTCTTTTATTTGTTGATCATTCTGGGTTTTTTGTTGGTATAGTTTTTTTATAGAAGTTTTCCACAATATTCTTTAGATCTTGTACTCTATATTTTTTTCACTCATTCTTATTAATGAACACCACCAGCATTTGGACTCAGGGGGCAGGATGTGCTATCTGGAGTCCCCATCTCAGAAACAGTTTCCCCTTTCCAATGTCTTGGCAAAACCTATTGGGTTAAATGTAAAAAAAAATCAATTGTCTTGGAAGCATAGAAGCTTTGCACAGAATCCCCAATCGTCCACATTTCCCGGTTAAGAGCATCAGCTCTGCTGGATCAGACCAGAGGTCCATCTAGTCCAGCAGCCCGTCTCACACAGTGGCCAACCAGTTCCTCTGGAGGGCCAACAACAGGGTAGAGAGGCTGAGGCCTTCCCCTGATGTTGCCTTCTGGCTCTGAGATTCAAGGATTAGTGCCTGTGAATATGGAGGTTCCCTTCGGTCACCATGGTCAGTAGCCATTGATAGACCAATCCTCCGTGAATTTATCTAATCCCGTTTTTAAGGGTAAATGCTGTTCAGACAAATTACAAAGATGATCTGACTCCAGTGGTAACAAGAGAAAGAAATTTTACTTAGAAAGGTAAAAGCACATCATTCATGTAGGTACATTTAACATTGTGAACAGATTAACTTGCAGAAAGGTTAACATGCTACAGTTCGAAGCCCATGTAAGAGACAGAAGAAGAGAGGTCCCATATAAGATGAAACACAGAAGACAAGCAATAGCCAAAGAGGTTCAACATCTAACTGATTAGAGGGTGGGGCTAACTGCTAAGTGTATCAGTGTAGAGGAAGGACTGGGGCCCTCCCCCAAAGTATTGCTGCTAGTTTTGTAATATCAAATACTAGGAATAAGGCCCATTGTGGAAATAATACAATGAGCTCTAGAAATTTGCTGTGGTAACCTCCTCAAACCGCACCCTCTCCAGGCTCCACCACTCAAATATCCAGGATTTTTCCAACCTGGAGTTGGAAATCCAATCCCCTTCCCAGCTAACCATTAACCTACCGTTACTTGCCCCTCTGACTGCAGCTGACTTCTGCCCTCCCTCCTGGAGATCAGTTGTAATTCTGAGGGATCTCCACCCCTCACCTGGAGATTGGCAATAATGGTTCCCCAGGAGAAAATGGCTGGTTGGGAGGGTAGAATTGTACCAGTATGAGGTGTAGACGCCTGCATAAGCCCCTCATCGTTGGGAGACCCTCCTTGTCAGAGCTGTTTAAACACAGGCCTGATTTTAGCTGAAAATGACAAGAGAAAGCCTAAAACAGACTTCAGTCTATTTGCAGTGAATATCGATTTTCACTGTTTGCGTTCGGCCGCTAAGGGATTGCAATGTCAGGGTACAACCTTTGGTCAAAGGCAAATAGTAGCTAGTGTCAATATTCTGTCTGTTGACTGTCTGTTGACTGTCTGTTGACTGTCTGTTGATTGAAGAGAAGGGAGGGGTGTGTATGAGGAGTAAATTGGCACGGCGGAATAGGCTTATTTTCATTTAATCATTAATCATTCTCATTTAGCACTGAACATTCATTCTCATCTAATCATGAGATGTCCACTAATTATTTTATGACAAGCTAAGCTTAGACACAGTATATATTCACCATACACATAGAATGGAGACATGGGGACTTCCCAGGATGGGTTTTTCCAGAGACAGCTGAATTGCCGGGAAATCAGATGAGTTTGATCAGTTGAGTTTACACAAAGGCACATGCTTAGGATCATGGCGACCTGAACAAATGGGGACAAGATAGTTGGGACATTTGGGGAACTTTGTTAATGATCGCCTAGAACAAATATGAATGACGGGAAAACTATATTTGTAAGTAAATAGAATGTTTGGACAATTAGGACGACCTGACACAGGGGGAGGATACTGTCACATGGGGAGGCCTTAGTTATTAATTGATTGATTGAGAAAACCCCTGATGTCAGATATTTCTGATTGGTCAAGAAGAGGGAGTAGCAGAACTGGAAACAGGATAAAAGGTGCATAACTGGTAGTCAGTCAGTCAGTCTTCATCCAGAGAAGCCCCCATCCAGAGGGACACAGAGGAACAGGAACAGCTCCATCTGAGGTTAACATCAGGGGTAAGAAACTATGCCTCTACTTTTAGTACCAGATTGTAATAGGCAAAGACTAACTGCTAATTGAATTGTAATATGCTGAGATTATCAAACTGTATAGGACTGTTGATTAAAGCCTAAACTGTTTAAAACTGTTGATTGATGCCATGTTTAAAATAAAACTCTTTAATTATAGAGATTGTGTCTGACTCTTCCTTGTGTTAAGAGACAAAATCCGTTATACATGCAGAGAGATAGGGAAAGGTCCCACAGCAGCAAAGTGAGTGGTGTTTGGGCCAAAAGAGAGAGAGAGAGAAGCCCAACAGAGGTCCCACCCCTCCTCAAACCTCACCCTCTCCAGGCTCCACCCCTCAAATATCCAGGAATTTCCCACATGGAGTTGGCAATCCTATCTCCTACCCAGCCAATCATCAACCTACCTTTATTTTCCCCTGTCTCTTTAGTTTTCCATTTCCCCCCACACACACACACACCTCCAGCCTCTTCCATGCTCTGAAGCCCTGACTGCCACAGGGTCCACCATTTTCTCCAGGGGAATGGATCTCTGCCATCTGGAGAGCAGTTGTAATTCTGAGTGATATCCAGCCCTCACCTGGAGATTGGCAACAATGGTTTCCCAGGAGGAAAAGTAGTCTTTCTCTGCAATGGGGACCAAAGC
>NW_015166526.1:48496-52824 GCF_001447785.1 Gekko japonicus
GATCCCACGGCAACATCTGGGAATCGTTGCCTGCCCGTCTCCGATCCGTCTCTCCCAGCCGAAAACCCGCACCAAAAAGAACCACCTACCTGGGTGGTTCTTCTGATTGAAGCGCCGCAAGCCGGGCCGTCGGATCGCCAGCGCGTCTTTGCGCCGGCTCATCCCCGGCTCCTAGCCGAACTGCGCGTGCTCCGACATGCGCAGTTTGGCAGGCTCCCCGTCTGAACTGTGTTTTCTCCCCGGCATCTGATTGTGCCGGGGAGAAAAGGCGCCGCGGCCCAGGGGATTGTGGGATCCCGCCGCGGCGTCTCAACTTTGGCGCAGCTTTTAAAAGCTGCGCTTTGAGCGACTTATCCCCTGCCGTGTGGCAGGGGCCTAAGTGAAATGTGCCAGTTAGCTAAAAGTGACACAATGAAAAAAAGAAGCTTTGAATTAGGACTGTTTGGTGAAGACCTACCTGCCATGACCGGTTTTAAGCCTTGTAGTTTATAAATTGCTAGGTTAAGGTTTTTTAAGGAGCTTCTTATATTATCATAGAAAATTTACACATGATTTTAAAAGGTCTGCTTCTGAATACCTCTGTAAACTGGCTTTCTTAAGGAATCACAAATAAGTGACTCCAATGGTCTAGTGAAAAGTGTTTGAAAGAAATTATTAGATTGTTTTAAAAAGTCAGTCTATAAGTTTGCATTTTAATAATCTTTAAATATTCTTGGATCAAAGTGTTTAGAAATTCATTTTATGGATGCAAATTGCATTAGCTGATTTCTTATAAGCTGTTAAGTGCCTTAGTATGTAAGATGTTTGTTTTATGGTAATTCAAAGGGCAGAATTACCCATATAACAATTGTAGTTTTTAAAATAAGTTTGGAGTGTAAAGCTGCAAGAAGGGAGGGGGCTATAAAACGCAGTAGAACAATAAGTTTGTGTAGAGTTGACCATTCAGATACATATTAATGTTGCAAGTCTGGGTTTTCTAAGATGCATATTATTATGGATGGGAATATCTGTGGTCAGGTAGCAATGAGTCTTTGTTCCAGAATTTCAACAAGCAAAGAACATTTTAGGGAGATATGCAGACATGACAGCACCCTTTCATAAAGTAAGGACCATATTGAACATAACTGAATACTTTGAAGCACATCCAGATAAATAGTTGGCTTTGATTTTTCTGGATGCTGAAAAAGCATTTGATAATGTCAGTGTAATGGTACCATCAATCAAGTAGCCACTTCTCAGTCACGAGGATGACTTTATTAAAAGATGTGTCACTAACAAGATTTCTGTTTAGAATGGCGTGCAATACATCAAGCAGGTAACATGAACAAAGTTCAAACAAACTCTATACCAATGAGACACTTTCCCGCCCGGGAAGAACCGCGCCAAAGTAATGGGAATCCCAACGGCTTGGATATTCCAAAACATCGTAGTTCCCAGGCTCTGAGCGATATCAGTAGACATAAGCGAGCTCCCTTATCTCCCACCTGTCCTTGAAGTGTTTCTGCGTTACGCTAACAAGCTTGCCGTTTATGAGCATGCGCATGGGTCACTAGGCAACAACTATCAACATATGAGTTAATACAGAAAGCATTGCATGTTAAGAGGTCCCAACAGGACATGACAGCTTGCTGACAGTCAGCTGGAACTTTATGCTAGAACAATTATCAACCTCAAAATGTGGCAAAGAATTTCTCATAATGGTTAAAGTAATATATACCAAGCACAAGCTAAGGTCCTAGTCAATGGAGATTTAACACAAAATATTGACATACAAAAAACAACTAGACAAGGATGTCCACTCTCACCATTATTATTTTTGTACTTGAAATATTGAATGATATGATTAGACAAGATACACATATTAAAGGACTAAAAATAAGAGGAGAAGAATATAAATTACAAGCATTTGCAGATTATTTAGTCTTTAGTTTAGATAACCCATTGGACTCGATTATGCAACTTTTAAAAACTTTGCAGGACTATGGCCAAGTGGCTGGACTGAAAATTAATGTTAATAAAACAAAAATGTTAACGAAAAATATGTCTAAGCACCAAATTCAACACATACAAGAAATATCAGGTCTGGAAGTCAAGAAAAAGGTGAAACACTTGGGAATAAATATAACAAACATATGCAGTTCTTTGTTGGAAGACAACTATTTGGAACTTTTATTACAAATTAAGAAGGATTTGGAAAGATGGACAAACCTACAAATATCCCTGATGAGAAGGATAGCTACAATAAAAATGAATATTATACCAAGACTGATCTTTTTATTCTAAACAATTCCAATCCTTCAAAACCAAAAATATTTTATAGAACTAGACAAACTGATGAAACAATTTATATGGCAAAACAAGAGATCAAGAATAAAGCTAAAAGCTTTAGAAGACACAAAAGAAAGACTGGCTTCTATATTATAAAGCAGCAGTATCGACGTGGTTAAAAGAGTGGATTACATTAGAAAACTCTAGAGTATTAATGTTAGAGGGACATGATTTATTATTGGGCTGGCGTGCATTTATATAGTATGAAAAAGTTGATACTCATAAATATTTCAAACAACATCTTATTAGAAGATCTTTATTGAAGGTATGGAAGAAGTGAAAAGATCTTTCTATACTAAGATACCAAAATGGCTCTCACCACTTGAAGCATTTACAAATCCAAAACTGTTGCAAAAGAATGCAAGATTAAAATATGAAGATCTATTGGACAACAAAAATGAATTAAAACCAACAGAAGAACTTAAACAAAAAACCCAGATATAAATTGGTAGGAAAGAGTACAAATAGAGAAGGCATGCCAAAGATAAATTAATTGGGTCACATAATGAATAGAAACTGATTAAGAAACTATATCTAAAAATGCTGGATGATAAAACACAGGATGAAATAGTTAAAGATTCTATGGTTAAATGGGCACAAAATTTAGGCCATAATATTGGTTTAGACCAAAGGCTACAGGTATGGAAAACAAATATAAAAATTACCAAAGCAACTTCATGCAAAGAAAATATTTATAAAATGTTTTATAGATGGTATATGCCTCCAGAAAAATCTGTGATGTTTTATCCTGATTTACCAAATGATTGTATATATAACCCGAGCGAGAGCTCTTAACCCTTTCTTCCCAGATCCTCTTGTGCACGCAGAGTTACAATATCCAACCAAACCTTGAGCAATTCTAGTCAACAGACATGCTGACGTTCGACTGATTGGGACTTTGGGTCAAGAGAGTGACAGTGAGAAAGACCTTGATGGAAAATATGCAGCGGCAACGGCAGAAGCTAAAAGCCAGAAGGATTCTAAACAATGGCCGCATCAAAACTATATATATTCCTTTTCATGCATGGGTATGGGATCTTGTATCCTTGGCAACAGAGTTCAGGAACAACAACTCAACCACCGGTGCCGTAATTAAAGGCAACCAATCTCTCTGCAGGAGATGTGCATCAGGAGCAAAAAGTTGAGTGCAACGTTGCTTGGCTTCGGATGGAGAAGACTTTGAAAGGTTCCAACTAAACTTCAGCTCGGTCAGGCCTTCTGCCTAGGTTTCCCATCTCTGGGTTGGGAAATTCCTGGAGATTTGGGGAGTGGAGCTTGGGGAGGGCGGGGTTTAGGGAGGGGAGGGACCTCAGCATGGTAGAATGCCATAGACTCCGCCCTCCAGAGCAGCCATTGCCTTCAGGAGAACTTATTTCTGTAGTTGCTCAGGCAACAAGCATACGGGAAACACGACAAGGCTGAGCAAACGTGGAAAAACACTATGTTAAAACAAAACACACAATTCTGATATGCTACTATGTCTTCAGATATTCATTTAAATTGTATACTTAAATATACAATAAAGACCCTAGTGTATCTTATTAATTATAGTACACTGATAACAAAAACCTAAAGAACAATATATATCTTGTAGAAAAATCCACAGCTACAGGGACAAATATATTCAATGCTTAGACTATGTTGCTTTCTGATGGGGAGATGATGAGAGATGCAGCAGTCGTCAATGCCAATGTCGTCGGCTGTTTTGCTTTCCGAAAAGAGATACAGCAAGCATCAAAGCAACACGCCTCCCCAGGCAAAAGTTGCGTGTTTCGAGAAATTCTTCTTCAGGCAAATTATTTTTCCTGGAACCAAAGCTCACAATGCTACAATGCACAAGTCAAACAACTCTGTAGAAGACTTATCTGGAGATGGATGGGTGTTGTTACTGCTTCTCCCAAGAGCCTTACACTTGGGGTAAAAAGAGACCTTACAACTGACCCAGGGCTGTTGCCACTGAATTTCTCATTTCCCACAAATGTTTCTGGGGGGGGGGGGGT
>NW_015166526.1:53007-64361 GCF_001447785.1 Gekko japonicus
GAGCCGACCCGACGGAGAACATCACGACAAGCCACCACAGAGGGGGTGCTGGTAGGCTGTCCCTTCCCCTTACATACATTGTGGCCTTAGTTAGGGACAAAAATGGTGATTAGCACCAGAAAAACTTGTAAGCCGCTCAGAGACCCCAACTATGGGATTAAAGCGGGATATTAAATTGAAAGTATAAATAAATATAAATAAATAAATAGCTTCCATTTTGTTTGCAGAAGGTCCCCAGTTCAATCCCCAGCATCTCCTTTTAAAAAAAGGACAGGCAGTAGGTGATGGGAAAGACTTCTGCCTGAAACGCTGGACAGCTGCTGCCAGTCTGAATACACAATAGGGACCTCGATGTTGGAAGAACAGTCTCTTCTTTGTACATCAGAGATGGCCTATTCCAGCACCCCTTCTCAAGGTCTAGTATACAACGTCCACAAGATTTGATGTAGTGGTTAGGAGCATGGACTCTCACCTGGGAGATCCGGGTTTGATTCCCCACTTCTCCACGTGCAGCTGCTGGTGTGACCTCGGGTCAGTCACAAGTTCTTTTGGAGCTGTTCTCTCAAGGGCAGTCCTCGAGAGAGCTCTCTCAGCCCCACCTACCTCACAGGGTGCCTGTTGTGGAGAGGGGAAGGAGATTGTAAGCTGCTCTGAGACTCCTACAGGTAGTGAAGGACAGGGTATAAATCCAATCTCCTCCTCCTCCTCTTTTTCTTCTGACTTAGGCAGCTTCATGCACGTTCATGTATGTTAGGTGGGGTTGCCAGCTATGGGTTGGGAAATACCTGGAGATTTGGACGATGGAACCTGGGGAGTGTGGGCTTTGGAGAGGGGAGGGGCCTCAGTAGGGCAGAATGCCATAGAGTCCACTCTCCAAAGCACCCATGTTCTCCAGGGGAACTGATCTTGGCCATCCAGAGATCAATTCTAATAGCGGGATATCTGCAGGGGATGCCTGGAGGTTGGGAACCCTAATGAGAGGTGGGTCATGATAAGTTCTCCTTGAAGCCAACCTACTGTTCCACAAGGACTGCAATACACCTCTGTGCAGCCTCAGAGGAGTGTGGAAGGCTAACCAAAGTCACTCTACCAGATCAGCTCTACACATGATGCAAGACTTCCAAGGAAACGGCAGCCCTGAGTCACCCCTTCCATTGCAAAGGTATCACTGCGTGCTTTCCCCCCCTTTCACCACCAGAGGCTACCAGTCACCTGAAATGGAGCATCACATCCATCACCACGAATGGTATAAGTGGCAGTTACAGGGAGAGAGACACCACCCATGGCAGAAGGCATCGTGTATCAACCCGTCCTCCCTCTCACAGTTTCCCACCAGCCAATTTAGTATCTTTGGAGGATGCATCGTGCAGTCGCCTGTACTGCACACTAGAAGCTGGCAGATGGACAAACATTACTGTCGTTTTTTCATGGCTCACTCCGTAATGCCACAAACTGACCCTCCGGCAACAGGGGCAAATTCAATCACCGCCACTCCAATTGACAGCCTGGTGTGAGTCTCATCTCGATGATCAAAAATCAACACATGCGCCTCCTGGAGCAGCAAAGCCATCAATCAGGAGCTTAGCCAGGTGCTGGCCAAGTGGAACAGGGGGGGGGACTGGGGTGTTAGGAGCATGGGAGACCTCCCACGTTATTCTGGATGACACATGTCAGCCTGGGCCTTCCGCTGTAGCACGAGCAAACACCAGAATTCTCCTCTCTGCCATCGATCGGCCGGGGGCACCGTTGTGCCACGCCACCTTTTAACTTCCCATTCATTATTCATCTGGCTAGAAGAGTGTCAAAGAGCCGAGCCATTTGCGCTTTCGTCAAAACACTGCTTGTTCCGAGAGGCCTGGAGTGAGTCACCTGTCTGAACACATGGGAAGACGGCCTTCCCCTTCAAGAGCAGTGCCATTGTGCGTGCCTGTTACCAAGTGGAATGCTTTTCCAACTCCGGCTTGGGAAATACCTGGAGATGGCTTTTCCAACTCTGGCTTGAGAAATACCTGGAGATTTGGGGGGGTGAGCTTGCAGAGGGCAGCGTTTGGGGAGAGGTGGGGGCTCGGCCACAATGTGGCACCATAGAGTCCACCCTCCAAAGTAGCAATTTCCCCCCAGGGGAACTTAGCTCTGTGCTTTGAAGATCCAAGGTCGCCAACTTTGGGTTGGGAAATTGCTGGAGATTTGGGGGTGGAGCCTGAGGAGTGCGGGGTTTGGGGAGTGGAGGGACTTCAAGGGGGTACAATGCCCTAGAATCCAACTTCGAAAACAGCCCTTTCCTCCATGGGCTCTGCTCTCTGCAGCTGGGAGACCAATTGTAACTCTGGGAGACGGAGACATCTCCCGGTATCGCCACTGGTCTCCAGATGACCACGACCAGTTGCCCTGGAGAAAAGGGCTGGTTTGGAGGGTGGACTCTGTGGTATCACATTAGGGTTGCTGGTCCCCAGTTCATGGTGGGGGATCTCCTCCTTTTAATTAATTAATTACTTTATCTTGGGGAGTTTTACCAAACGTTACCCCCACCGGGGGGGGGCCTCTGCAGCTTCCCTGGCTGCTTCTTGCTCTGACTGAGGGCTGCTGGAAGCAGGGGGTGGGGCTTGTTGCATGTGCCCACCTCCTGGGCTCTTTACTGCTGGAGCTCCGCTCCTGTGCGCTCCTGCAGGAAATGACCCCTGCCCCACAAGCAGGCTTTTGTGGGCTCCTTCCCACTGCTAGGCAGCTGGCTGGTGGAAGGAAATCCACTCCCCGAACAGCACATGGAGCAACAGGCCTACATCACCCAGAAGTGAGGTAGGCACGCTGGTGACATTGGGGATGCTCTGGTTTTTGGGCAAAACTCTATGGTTTGAAGTCGATTTCACCATAGAGTTTTACCCAAAACCCAGAATGTCATCAGTTGTTACGTCTGGTGACATTGCCATGTTGGGGGTGATGCCTCCAGCTCCCGGGGTGTCCCCCCACCCCGCCGGTGAACTGAAAGGACCTACCAACCCTGTATCACATCCCTGCTGCGTTCCCTCCCCTTCTGTTAAATCCTGGGTTCCATGGATGGCCCAACCCCAAGCTTAATGATCAGCTCTCCTTTATTAGTGATTCGGCAAGAACAAAAAGCCAAAAAGCCAGGGCAATGGCCCTCTTTAAATAGCATGCAACTCCACCCACTTCCCAAACAACTACCCATGATAGGCCATTGTCAGAACCCTTAATTCCTCATTGGCCACCTTCAGAGTCCTGGTGGGCTGTTGTTCTAGAGCTCCAAGCTCAGCCAGTCTCTGGTAGAAACAGTCCTGGAATGTTCCAATCCCCATACATAACACCTTCCCAAAAGCCACCCTCCCCTCACTCCACCCTCAAATCTCCAAACATTTCCAATCCAGAGTTACCCACCATACCAACAACTGGGGAGACAAATGTTGGTCTCCCAGGTCCTAATCTGGTAAACATCCCATAAACATCTCCCCTGGGAAGTTCAAAGAGATGAAACCAGTGTTCCCTCTAAGCTGAGTTAGAGTGTGAGCCAGCTCACAGTTTTTTTAGCCTCCAGCTCACACATTTTTGTTTTAACTCAGGAAGGATGGCTCAAGAGCAATGTTCCCTCTAAGCTGTGGAGTCTTCTGAGCAAAAATTCTACTTTGTGGGCGACCGGCATGAAAGTTGTGAGTGAGCAATTTGGCTGCTGCATAAATCAATTCTCTCTGGAGCCATCCTTCCTGAGCAAAGGCAAAAATGTGTGAGCCGGAGACTGAAAAACTGTGAGCTAGCTCACACTAACTCCGCTTAGAGGGAACACTGCTCCAGAGCAATGTGATTTATGCAGCAGCCAAATTGCTCACTCACAACTTTAATGCCAGTAGCTTACAAAGTAGAATTTTTGCTCACAACAATCCACAACTTAGAGGAAGCGTTGGGTGCAACAGATGATAGATAGACAGACAGACAGACAGACAGACAGACAATGTGTAGCTGTGTTAGTCTGTCAGTCGCAGTAGAAAAGAGCAAGAGTCCAGTGGTACTTTAAAGACTAACAAAATTTGTGGCAGGGGAGGAGCTTTCATGAGTCACTGCTCACTTCTTCAGATAGAAGAGGTGAACAATGACTCACAAAAGCTCCTACCCTGCCACAAAATGTGTTAGTCTTTAAGGTGTGACGAGACAGACCAAAAGACAAGGTGATTCTCCTAGATTCTGGGATTCTGCATGTCTTTCCAGAGTAAGGGGAAACTGAAAGCTGGGCTGTCATCCCCCCCCCAATCCAAGTGGTTGAAAAGTTTCAACAAAGCCAACCGCTTTGCTCTTTACATCGAAAACTCTGCATTGAATTAGTCATCCCCAGTAAGAGTGGGCATGAGTCATTTGCCAGTTTAAATTAGAACCGGCATCCGCGTTCCACTCTAGAGTTGCGAAGGGGAGGCACAGAGTGTATTCCCGTCCAGTGCCTTTTCCACAGGGGGATATTTTAACAACCAGACGCCCATCCGAACTCCCCACACAGCCAGATGTCTGAGGGAGGCAGCAAGCTGACGAACCTAGCAATCTACCGACTGTGTTCAATGGCCATACAAGAAGACTGGAGGTTGTGTAGTTGCCATTCTCCAGGTGGGGCCTGGAGATAATCCAGAATCACAACGGATCTTCCGGCCAGAGAGATCAACTCCCCTGGAGAAAATCGCTGCTTTGGAGGGTGGACTCTGTGGCACCCTCCTCCTCAAACCCTACCCTCCCCAGACTCCACCTCTAAATTGCCAGGAATTTTTCAACCCGGAGTTGGCAACCATAAAGGAGAAGATTGTGATTGGGAGGGGGGGGAACCGTCAGCTCCACACCACGCTGATTCGGATCAGGCCCTTGATCCAGAGGGAGAAGGCGCTTGAAGAAGGGCCTTGGAAGAACAGAAGCTTTCTGAAGTATCCCTGATCTTCCACATTTCCCGGTTAAGGGAAAATGCTGTTCAAACAAATTACAAAGATGGACTGATTCCAATGGGAAGAAGAGAAAGAAATTTTTACTGACAAAACTAGAAAGCACATCTTATATGACATATTCATGTAGGTACATTTAAAATGTATTGTGGAGAGATGAACTTCCAGAAAGGTTAACTTTAGGATTCCCAAATGCAGCTTGGGAAAGTCCTGGATATTTGGGAGGGGCAGCCCAGTCCTCGTCGTCGTCGTCGTCCTCCTCCTCCTCTTCTTCTTCTTCGGTTTTTTGGGGGAGGGACTTCAGCAAGGTTAAATGCCATAGAATCCCCTCTCCAAAGCAGCCCTTTTCTCCAGGGGAACGGATCTTGGTAGGCTGGAGATCAGTTGGGATTTTGGGAGAGCTCTAGGCGCTGCCTGGAGGTTGGCAACACTAGGCCTCACTGTGGTGACAAAGAGGTTTTGTCCATCTGGCTTAACTGTCATGAAGGAGGGGATGTGCCCACCCAGACTGGCTTTACCCAGTGAGAGATGGGCATACCGGGCCTCACCTCAGCTGGCCACCCGGCTTGAGTGGGCATCTCCTCCTCGGTGGCAACCAGGCAGGCTCTCCCTCCCTCCTTCAGTTTGGAGAGACAGTCTGGTGTGGTGGTTAGGAGGACTCTGATGTGGGAGAACCAGGTTTGAGTCCCCACTCCTCCACATGTAGCTGCTGGAGTGACCTTGGGTCAGTCACAAGTTCTCTTGGAGCTGTTCTCTCAGGAGCAGTCCTCGAAAGAGCTCTCTCAGCCCCACCTACCTCACACAGGGTGTCTGTTGTGCGGAGGGGAAAGGAGATTGTCAGCCGCTCTGAGACTCCTTCAGGTAGTGAAGGGTGGGATATAAATCCAATCTCCTCCTCCTCCTCCTCCTCCGCCTTTTCTTCTTCGCATGGGGCCGGGATGACTAGAACCCTTTTCCAGGGCCACCCCCATCCCAATCCACCCTGGCAAGTATCCTAAGGAGGTCTTCAGATTTTTTTTAAAAAATGAAGAAGAAGAGAAGAGATTGGTTTTATACCCTGCCCTTCACTCAGAGTCTCAGACTGGCTTACAATCTCCTTTCCTTTCCCCTCCCCACAACAGACACCCTGTGAGGTAGGTGGGGCTGAGAGAGCTCTGAGAGAACTGCTCTTCAGAGAACAGCTCTTGTCAGAACTATGGCTTGCCCAAGGCCATACAGCAGCTGCCAGTGTAGGAGGCGGGAATCTCAAACCTGGCTCTCCCGGATTAGAGTCCGTGCACTTCACCACTACACCAAACTGGCTAGCATCAGGTTGTACCTAGGGTTGCCAGCCTCCAGGAGGTAGCTGGAGATCTCCTGGGATTTACGACTGGTCTCCAGGTGACAAGAGATTAGTTCACCTGGAGAAAACGGCCACTTTAGAAGACGGGATCTGTGGCTTTGTGCCCCGCTTGAAACCCCGCCCTCCCTAGGCTCCCCCTCCAAAATCTTCAGGTATTTCCCAATCCGGAGGTGGCAACCCTGGCTGGGCCTTCAGCTTTCTGGGAAGAAGAAGCAAGCACACGGAAGGCTCTCCGCCGTCAATACAAAAGCCCAACCATCGATCAAACATTTCTCTTGCACGAGACAGGACTCATAGATCCCTTGGAAGGCTGCCAAGACGAAGAAGAAGAAGAATACGATGTACTCCTTGCATTAACAGTAATGAAAATTAATTTTAGTTGGCGTGCAAGGCGAAACGTTGATGGGATCCAAACTGAATAGCGTTTACTCCATGTTGGGGGGGGGGAGCTGGCATCAGATCTCAGAAGCTAAGCGGGGTCAGTCCTTGGATGGGAGACCACCAAGGAAGGCTCTGCAGAGGAAGGCAATGGCCAACCACCTCTGCTTCTCCCTTGTCTTGAAAGCCCCTTGCTGGGGTCACCATAAGCCTTGGATGGGAGACCACCAAGGAAGACTCCACAGAGCAAGCCGATGACAAACCACCTCTGGAGGAAGAAACATCCCTCAAAACTCTGTCTTTGATAGATCTGAACTCAGAACGTTGCCAGACCAACACTCATCGTGCTTTCTTCCCTTGACATGTCATAGAGAGTGCTACCAAGGTGTTTGTGGTTTCAGAAGGTCATCCTCCAGTTAACCTCATGTCTGAATGTAGGTTCTCCAGCAAAGAGGCTTCCTCCTTATAAAACACCAGGGCAAAGCAGCAAACAAAATGCTAAGCAGAAGGGGGGGGGAGATTGGATTTATACCCCGCCCTTCACTACCTGAACGAGTCTCAGTGCAATTTACAATCTCCTTTCCCTTCCCCTCCCCACAACAGACACCCTGTGAGGTGGGGCTAAGAGAGCTCTTTCCAGGACTGCTCTTTCCAGAACAGCTCAGAGAGAACTGTGTCTGACCCAAGGTCACACCAGCAGCTGCATGTGGAGGAGTGGGGAATCAAACCCGGTTCTCCCGGATTAGAGTCCGCCACTACACCAAACTGGCTCTCTGGGACAACAGGCCGCAAATTGCCATAATGCTCCCGGCAACGTATTTTCAGCCAAACTCTGTTGGGCGAGCAAAATGGGCTGTCCCCAAATTCCACTTTCCCTGGGCTTCCTGCCCCACCCCTAAATCTCCAGGAATTTTGCAACCCAGAACTGGCAACCCTAGGCCTTCTCCCAACATGTACTGAGAGGGACCTTCAGACGAGTCCTCAAGGAAGATCTGAGCCCCGACAGTGCTCATTTATGTAATGATATGACTCTTGTTTCTGTCATTAGGAATGGGCCAGCACACCTTGGCTCAGTTCAGAATTGGCTTGGTATTTGCAGGCTTTCTTAGAGAACTCTTGGCGTGTGGGGGTGGGGGTGGGGAGCTGACCTTTTTCGGAGAGCTCGCTCTGCTTGTAATCTGGCGCACACATCTTCTATTTTTGCTTTGGGGTTTTCAATTCAGACAGAATTGTGCTAACAACAACAACAAGAAAACCCAAAAGATGATTTTTCAGGCTTCCTATTTGCCTACGGGGCACGGAATGGGGCACAGATTCGAATTCTGAACCAACAGGCACACCCCGAATCAGAGATCTATGAATGAGGGCAGCTTCCCTGCCCATAACTCTAAGAATATCCGAAGAGCCCTGCTGGATCAGACCAATGGTCCATCTAGTTCAGCATCCTGGCTAACACAGTGGCCAACCAGTTCCCCTGGAGGGCCAACAACGGGGCAGAGAGTCCAAGTCCTTCCCCTGATAAGAACCTCAGAAGAGTCCTGCTGGGTCAGACCAGTGGTCCATCTAGTCCAGCATCCCGTCTCACACAGGGGCCAACCAGATCCTCTGGAGGGCCAACAACAGGGCACAGAAGCTGAGACCTTCCCCTGATAAGAACATAAGAAGAGCTCTGCTGGCTCAGACCAGTGAAGGTCCATATGGTCCAGCATCCTGTCTCACACAGTTGCCAATCAGTTCTTCTGGAGGGTCAGTGACAGGGCATAGAGGTGGAGGTCTCCCCCTGATGCTGCCTCTGGGCTCTGGGATTCATAGGATTAATGCTTCTGAATGTAGAGGTTCCCTCAGTCTCCATGGCTAGTAGCCATTGATAGACTTCTCTCCATGAAACTATCCAATCCCCTTTTCAAGCCGTTTATTCCTGTGGCCATCACTACATCCTCTGGCAGAGAATTTTACATTTTAATCCCCCTCTGTGTAAAATTGTATTCCCTTCTGTCCGTCCTGAACCTACCGCCCATCAGCTTCCCTGGATGCCCTCGAGTTCTAGTATTTTGCAAGGAGAGGAAAAAATCTCTCTTTGTCAGCTCTCTCCATCCCATGCACTGCGGGGTCAGGAAGGAATTTTCCTCCAGGCCAGATTGGTCCAGGGATCCTGGATGTTTTTTGCCTTTCTCTGGTCATTGGGGGAATGGGTAGGGGTAGCAGCGAATTTCCTGCATTGTACAAGGGGGTGGACTAGATGACCCTTGAGGTCCCTTCCAGCTCTATGTTTCTATGTAACACAGGCAAGCTGCTTTATTTCTTGCTTTCTTTCTTTTTTTACCATCTTTGATTTACTGGGGGGGAAATTTCTCCCCCATGGATTGTTTTTGCAACATCAAAGAGAACGGATAGTTACAGGATAATCATTAGCTGCTGCTTCTTTCTCTATCGGAGAGGGGGTTCAAAAAGTGTCCTCCTTTTATTCCCAAGGTCAACAGAAAACCAGGAGTCTTTAGGGGAAAAGAATCACCACCTCAAATAACGATGATGAGTTTACTGAAGAGGGAAAGAGAGAGAGAGAGAGAAATTCCTGCAGGATTTTCAACCTCCCTCTGTTTTCATCATTAATATGAAACAAAGCAGAGGGAGAAAATATCTACAGAACAGCTAAGAATTCCCTGTAGGAAGATCAAAAACGATGGCACTCGCGGCAGGATTTCGGAACTCGTGGCTGGGAGCAGGCGAGGGAACGCCCTAGACAGACTTCAAGGCCTTCAAGTGATCCTTGTTGGGAAGACAGCCTGGGAGAGTCCCTCAAGAAGTTGACACCCGGCGTTCAGCACTGCACAGAGCAAAAACAAGCCCCAGGACTGACTGAGCAAGTTAAGAATGGTTGTGTGTTCCCTTCCCTGTCAGACACCATCAGCTAGGGTTGCCAAGCAACCTCCAGGTGGGGGCTGGAGATCTCCTGGTATTACAACTGATCTCTGGATGACAGAGATCAGTTCCTCTGGAGAAAATGGCTGCTTTGGGGGGGGGGGAGTCTAGGGCAATTATGCCCTGCTGAGGTCCCTCCCCAAACCCCACCCTCCTCAGGCTCCACCCCCCAAACCCCCAGGAATTTCCCAACCTGGAGTTTGCAACCCAACCATCAACAGATTGTGCCCCTCACTGTGGTGTCCAGATCCAGTTCTTCTGGCTGTTCCTTCATCTCGGGGAGTCTGGCCAGCTTTGGCTAGGACCAGGAGTCATTTCCTGCGGGAGCGCACAGGAGTGGAGCTCCGGCAGTAAGGAGCCCAGGGGGCGGGCACATGCAACAAGCCCCGCCCCCTGCTCCCAACAGCCCTCAGTCAGAGCAAGAAGCAGCCAGGTAAGTTGCAGAGCCCCCCCCCAGCCCACCTTCAGGTACAAGCTCTCCCTCCTCTGTGAGGGCAGATCTGCACATCTGCCCAGCTAGCAATCCAAACAGTCCAGTGGCACCTTTAAAACCAAATTTTATTCAGGTACAAGCTCTCCCTCCTCTGCGAGGACAGACCTGCACGTTTTCCCCCCCCCCCAATAGTCAGCAATCCAAAACAGTCCAGTGGACTGAGTGGTGGGTGGTCCCTTCTGACACACGTCCGGTGATGTCAGGGGGTGTGGCATATGCAAATGAGTTATGCAAATGAGTTATGCTAATGAGCTCCTGCACCTCTTTTTCTACTAAATGATTCCTGGTTAGGACACTTTGTGAACATCTTGGTGGAAGGAAGTCCAGGGTTGCTATGCAGAGGCAGGCAATGACAACATACCTCTGTTTGTCTTTTGTCTTGAACTTAGGAATGCCCGCCTCCAGGTGGGACCTGGGGATCCCCCAGAATGACAGCTCATCCAGAATACAGAGATCAGTTCCCCTAGAGGAAGGGGGTGTTTTGGAGGGTGGACTCTATGGAATTGTATCCCACTGAGGTCCCTGTCCTCCCCAGGCTCCACCCACAAATCTCCAGGTGTTTCCCAACCTGGATCTGACAACCATATCTAACATTGATGGCCTAGCCTAACCCGATCTCATCAGATCTCAGAAACTAAGCAGGGTTGTCCCTGGTTAGTAATTGGATGGGAGACCACCAAGGAAGTCCAGGGTTGCTACGCAGAGGCAGGAAATTACAGACCCTCTCTGTTCATCTCTTGCCCTGACAACCCTGTGGGGTCACCACAACTTGGCAGCAGCTTGATGGGGCTTTCCACCACCGATATCCCTGCTGAGATGTATATCATGACCTCATCTGGTCTTCTCAAGTTGAAGAATCAGCAGAAGAAGGCAACCAAGAGAATTAAAGAGTTGGAGTACATTTCCTATAAAGAAATGCTGAAGAGTCTGGACTTTTTAGTGCAGGAAAGAGAGGCAAGTGGAGAACATGACAGAGGTAAATAAAGTTTGAATGGGGTGGAGAAAACTGATAGATATTTTTCTCTATCACCCATAATACTGAAACTTGGAGGCACCCAATGAAGTTGATGGGCAACCGATTCCAAACAAGCAAAAGGAAGTAATATCTTTACTCAACAAGTAATCAGATTGTGGAATTCACAGCTGGCAGTGGTAGTGATGGCCACGAAAATAGATTATTTAAAAGGGTATAAAGGCCCGGGTCACACGGGCCGGAAAATGCCGGGGGGGGGGGAGCGTGGCCGTTTGCCCCGGAGCAAACTAACGCATGGCCGCCTGATCCCACGCCCCGTTGAGG
>NW_015166526.1:64467-82603 GCF_001447785.1 Gekko japonicus
TTTCCTCTTCGTGCGCATGCGCCGTTGGGTGCTTGTGCGCATCCTGTGGAGACTTGGGGGGAAAAACCCTGTTTGCGACGGGACATGAGTGGGCGCTGAATGCCACGGACTACCACCAGAAACGCGATCAGACGCCAGCCCTTGCCCCGTGGTTTCCGGAAACTAGTACCTCAAAGGAACTAGTTTTTAACTCCGCATCTTCGGCGGGAAGCCTCGGGTTCGCCATGGGAGCTCTACGCTTCCTAGATGTTGTGGTGTGATCGTGCCCGGAAAATCCACCTATCATCTGTCTCAGTAGCGTGGCTAATGCTCCATGTGACCACAGCCAAAGTAGATTTGTGGAGGAGAGGTCCATCAATGGCTAATAACTATGGTGACCAAAAGAAGCCTCCACGTTCAGAGGCCTCGGTGCCCTGTTTGCTGGCTCTCTCTAGGGCCACTTTGTGAAAGAGGATGCTGGACTAGATAGACCAGTGGTCTGAACCAGCAGGGCTCTTCTGATGTTCTAATCAGGGAAAGGTCTTGGGCTCAATGCCCTGTTGTTAGCCCTCCAGAGGATCTGGCTGGCCACTGCTGGGGAGGAAGATGGACCTGGCAACCCTATTGGCCCTCCCAGAGCCATGAGGCAGCAGCAAGGGAAGGCCTCCACCTCTATGCCGTGTCATTGACCCTCCAGAGGAACTGGCTGGCCACTGTGTGAGACAGGATGATGGACTAGATGGACCCTCACTGGTCTGATCCAGCAGGGTACCTCTTATGTTCACTGTAAGAGCACAAAACCAAAGCATGAAACCAGCTGATGGACTGGGGAAATGAGGAGGAAATCTTCACCACAAACCAAGCCTACATGCGGAGCCCTGATATTACCTTTGACATCGTTTTCTCCCTTGGCAACACTTCCTGCCTTGTGCTTTGAGTCAGTGCATGCTGCCGTGATGTTCTTCCACGTGTGCATAAACCCCAACTGTCCCCTGTCTGCGGCACATTTTGCCCACCTTTAGCTGAGCAAATCATTAAAAGCGCCCAAAGCCCAAATTTGCACATGCATTGAGCAATTCCGTTTAACAGCTCTCGTCCCCTGAATGTACCAATTTATGACTCCTAATATTCCACAGAAGACAGCTTGCTGTGCTATTAATGTTAATGAGGCTGAATGACTCTAAGTGTTTGTAAAACCACCAGTCATTCATATAAAAGCCTCACTTAATTACTTAACAATTGTAACTGATTTTCAAGAATATTTTAGTAGGATTACATAACGTGTTGTTTGGGAACGCAGCTCATTGGTAGAAAAGAGCCAGAATCCAGTAGCATCTTAAAGACTAACAAAATTTGTTGGAAGGTATGAACTTTTGTGAGTCACTGTTCACTTCTCCAGATACACAAATTGTGTTAGTCTTTTCTACTACAGACAGACTAACTTGGCTACACATCTAGATTTAGTTCCCCGGTACTTTGGCATTTTCCCCAACATTTGGACTGAAAACAGAAGCTCCTTTTATTTGGGAGCAAGCCACCATGTTGCATTATAGTGGGCTTTACCACTGAGGAATCCCATGTAGGATTGGGCTATGACAACAGTCAATCAATTCATGTTCCGCTCTGAAGTCTGAGAAGCCGAAAGGTTTGGGCAGATTTTCCCCACTCACACTGGGTATTTATTTAGGGTTGCCAGGTCCCCTGGGGGGGCAGGGGGTTGCCTGCTCGATGGGCCCCTTACCCACTGGCCCAGATTGGACCGCCTGGGGGAACCCCTCCCTGTCATGATCTGTGTAGGACTGAGAGACAAGGCCTAGCGGCCTAGGCCGCAGGAGACCTGTGCAGGAGTGGAAAGCAGGCAGCCTACAATCCCCACAATGCTTAGCGATGGTTGTAACCAATCAGTGTCCAGGGATTGCGTGAAGAGATTGCGACTTAGGTTTTGTGGGCTGTGGAACTGTGTTCTTTTCTCTACTGTGTTTTTTTTCTCTCACCGAGTTAAACTGAGGGGATAGTCCGGTCCGAGAGAAAGATCCCTCACTTGGGACAGAGTGAGTACAGGCACAGGCCTAGTATAAAAGGCTTTGGGCCTTGAATAGTAACCAGTTAAGAGAAATAGGTAGTCATGTTAGATTTGTTTATTTTTCCTTTAGACACTGTTATATATTTGAAATGTATGCAAACAGAGAGTGATTTCAGCAAAGCGTACTTTATTCGATCAGGAACAAGACGACTTTGGCCGGCTCACAGACCGGCTTATATTCCCCGAGAAACCGCCACCCAAAACACCCCCCCACTTCCCAATAGGTTATTTACAGTGGCTGAGAGTTCCATTGGCTCTCGGCCAGGAACCTAGCCCCCTGATTGGAGCGGGCTAGGATCTGCATAGTCCATTGTCTCTTGGAGCGAAGCTCGACGTTTGTCTCTGGACTTGTCTGGACTTGTCAGGACTGTTTGTCTCTGGACTTGTCCATACTTGTCTGGACTTGTCAGGACTGGATACATTACAATATTTTAAGCACTTTGTCTTGTTTTCCTTGCCCCATTACTGTATTAATAAACCATTTGTTTTATGTTCTCTGCCTAGTCATCACGCTTATATTCTCGGCTTAGAAAGGGGCATTTTGGTTGGGCTTGGGAGGGTACTCTGGGTCTTCCCAAGGGACCCTAAGTCCAGAGTGGTGGCAGAGGAAGGTGGCAACCCACTAGGGGTCATGACACCCCCCAAAGTGCCGGGATCATGGACACGTGTCTGGCGTGATGACGTCACTCAGAGGTGACATCATCACGCTGGGCACGTTGTGGTGGGGAGGCTCTATCATTCAAGGGAAAACTCTATGCTTTCCCCTCGAATGATAGTGGTCCTGCCCCCAAAGTGCCGTTGCGATGGCGTCACTTCTAGTGTGTGCACCAAAGAAGTCTCAGGGAGGGCCAGGACTCCCCGCCACAGCTGCACGTAGGACCATATTCTTGCACAGACTCACTAGAAAAGACAATAATGCTAGGAAAAGTTGAAGGCAGTAGGAAAAGAGGAAGACCCAAGACGAGAGGGACTGGCTCCATAAAGGAGGCCACAGACTTCAGTTTGCAAGACCTGAGCAAAGGTGTTGATGATACGACATTTTGGAGGTCTGTGTTTTAAGTGTCTTCAAGTCACTTCCAACTTCTGGCAACCCTATGAACTGATGTCCTCCAAATCGTCCTCCTGTCAACAGCCTTGCTCAGGTCTTGCCAACGGAGGGCCTTTGTGGCTTCCTTGATTGAGCCAATCCATCTCCATCTCGAAATGACAGGATGCCCCTCTTTTTAAAAGTTTGTTTCCTCAAACTCGAGTCACTTTGCCTCAATTAGCCCGGCCGTTGTCAAACTCTTACTCTTCTCTTACCCCGCATGTCTCCCCTTACTAAAAGAAGGAAACGGTGTTACCGCTTCAAAGTGGGCGTCACCAGGGATCTGGTTGGCTGCACCAATTAAAACAACACTGTTTTAAAAAAAAAATCTATTTCCCCCCCCAATATAACTACAACCAGCAAACAATTGAACATCAACATTGGACATGAATAAAGTTCCGGATATTGATGCAATAAGCTAGAAGTTAAAGGTAATTTTCAAAAGTCATACAAAGTCACAAATCCTGTATCATTTACTTTATAGCTCATTCCAGAAATTAAATTAACCAACCTTTTTTCAAGAAATCATAATATCGGTACTGAGAGTAACACTTGTTCTCAAGAATAACTTCTTAGTTTTTCCAAAATCGGGAACCATCTTTCTAAATAAACTGAAGAGCTTTTTGATTGGTCTGAATTAGGTAGTGCATCTGACATTTTGTCCATTATTAAGTGGTCCCAGATTTTAAAGTACCAACTTTTTACAGTGGGACTATCTTTCAGCAACACTACAGGGTTTTATTCTTTGCTAATCCTTTTACCTGGGGTATTTTTTAAATCATCCCTCTTCTCCTCTGCACTTGGTCTTCTCCCATGTATGTGGTTCCACCCTGGGCAGCAGCCGCCATTTTGTGGTTATGGCCCCCCACTGCATCAGAACCCCAAAGGTTCGCACAGGCTCAACACTTGGGGACCCCTGCTCTAGACGTAAGCCTCACTGCTGTTCATAAAGCATTCACGTTGCCTCTTTCCCCGAGCCCAGTACTATGGTCTAACCACTCCCCAGACACAGCCGCAACCTTACAGCTCCTTGAAATCAGCAGATTGCAATAAAATTGCATAGGTCCATCGGCAGCTGTCAGCCACAAGGTATAGATAAGAACTCTCAGTCTGGGGCAAGTGATGTTCTGTATTCTTGGTGCTTGGATGGGGGGGGGCAACAGTGGGAAGTCTTCTAGTGTCCTGGACCCACTGCTGGCCCTCCTGATGGAACCTGGTATTTTTGGCCACTGTGTGACACAGAGTGTTGGACTGGATGGGCCATTGGCCTTATCCAACACTGGCTTCTCTTATGTTCTTATGAAATTCACCCATCCATAACGTTAGCTGGTAAAAGTCCCATAAGATCTTATTCCTTCTCCCTCTCAGTAGCATTGCGAGCTCACGGTTGGGAAAGACCTGGAGATTTGGGGTTGGAGCCTGAGGACAGCGGGGCTTTGGGGAGGGGAGGGACTTCAGTGGGGTCCAATGCCATATGGCCCACCTTCCAGAGTGGCCATGTTCTCCAGGGTAACAGATCTCTGTCGCCTGGAGTTGTAATCCCAGGGGATCTCCAGCCACCACCTGGGGATTGGCAATCCTACCTCTCAAGGAGCATGTGACACAGGAAACATAAGACAGAAAGGGAATGTGGGTGGGGGGCAGTTGGCTACGGTGTGACCCAACCCGAGCACTTTGAAGAAGGACACTCTTCAGAGTCAGAACTGCTTCCCTGGTTCTCCAACCGGTGGAAACGGCCATTTCTTGGCTGCCGGGTGGCTCCCATGAAGAGCTGGATAAAGCGACAACTGTAATACATTTCAGATCGTCACCAAATTCTTTAATCTCACATTTTAAAAATTATGCTTATAGCGCATCCTGGTTGTCATGTATTGAGAAGAAAATTAGTCAAATTGGCTTTTCCTTAGAGTATTTCTATTCACTGGATGAAGTCTCTATTTTCCAGATAATTAAAAGGAGACTGCTTGAACTTGAACTCCAAAATTTACGTCCTGCACAGTTTTGCATATTTTCTCAGGCTCAGTTGAATCTCCCAATACAATGTGGCCAGATGGTCCACTATCTTCACAACTTAGTCCAGCCTTCGCACCGTAGAGCCTTTACACTAGCCCGACTAAATGGGTTCCCTTCAAAAGAGCTCTCAGGTCGGTTTAATAAAATTCCCCCTCGTGAAAGGTTATGTTGTTGTCCTTTAAAATCCATGGACTCAATATATCATATTATTTTTGACTGCCAATTTCACTCAGTCTTACGCAAAGAATTGTTGTCATCTTTATTTCCTCCTAATTATAGTTCTAACAGGGAAAAAGCTATTCAGTATCTAGTAAAGGATGCTAATCCTAATATTACAGCTATAGTGGCCAAGTTTCTTGCCGAAGTAGTCAAAGTTTAGATCTACTCTAGTCAAGGATTGACTTATATCGTTTATTATGTTTTATATATCCATACCGTGTTATTGTACCTCTATGTATCTTACTGCCATGCCATTAAAGGTATTTGACTTTGAATTTTTTAAAAGCGGCAACGGACAGGGCACATTTTTTTTTAAAACAAAACAATTTGTTCTCAAACAGGAAACGAGAAAAGAGGGTGGGAAAGGAATGAAGAAGCCATCTGGCAAAACGAACAAGCCTACCCAAAGAAATCCAATTAAGGGCGCCAGGGAGAAGAGGAAATTGATCATACATCATTCACACGCCCATCTCCTTCCAAGAATAGGCCAGGCTGGCTCAGATCTCAGAAGCTAAGCGGGGTCAGCCCTGGTGAGCACTTGGATGGGAGACGACTGCGGAAGCCCAGGGCTGCTCTGCAGAGGACTCAGACCCAACCCGGATGACCCTGGCTAGCCCGATCTCACCCGCTTTCTGAAGCTAAGCTGGGTCAGCCCTAGTTAGGACTTGGATGGGAGACCACAGAGGAAGTCGAGGGTCACTGTGCAGAGGCAGGCCATGGCAAACCACCCCTGGATGTCTCTTGCCTTGACCTGGATGGCCCAGGCTAGCCCGATCTTGTTGGAACTTAAGCAAGGTTTGTCCTGGTTAGTATTGGGATGGGAGACCACCAGTTTGGTGTAGTGGTTAGGAGCGCGGACTCTAATCTGGGAGAACCGGGTTTGATTTCCCCACTTCTCCACATGCCGCTGCTGGAGTGACCTTGGGTCAGTCACAAGTTCTGTCAGAGTTGTTCTCTCAAGAGGAGTTCTCGAGAGAGCTCTCTCAGCCCCGCCCACCTCACAGGATGTCTGCTGTGGGGAAGGGAAGGGAATAGGAGATTGTAAACTGCTCTGAGACTCCTTTGGGGAGTGAAGGGTGGGATAGAAATCCAATCTCTTCTTCTCTCTTCTCTTCTCCACTGAGGAAGTCCAGGGTAGCTATGCAGAGGCAGGCACTGGGAAATCTCTGAACATCTCTTGCCTCAAAACCCCTGTCTCCAGGGATTTCCCAACCCGGAGCTGGCAACCCGACTCGTGACGTGACGGCTCAGTGGTAGCCATGCCCGCCACACAATGCCCCACCAAGACAGTCACCCCTTTGTCACTCAAGCTGGTGAGCAGAGGTTCTTCAGTAGGGTTGCCAACCTCCAGGTGAGGCCTGGAGATCTCCAGGAGTCACAACTGATCTCTGGACTACAGTGATCTGCTCCCCTGGAGAAAGCGGCAGCAATTCAGAGGGCAGATTGTAGAGCATCCCATCTCTGCTGAGCTCCCTCCCGAACTCAAACTCTGCCCTCCCCAGGCAGTACCCCTGAAACCCGGGGGGAGGGGAGATGCTAAAGCTGGGATTCTACTTTATTCAGCTTTGCATGAGCTTAGAAATGAGGAATCTTATTATATGCGCCAAAGAGATAGCGACGGATTTTATTCATAAAAGCAGTGCACTAAGAATTTTTCTGGAGTATGTTGATTTTTTTTGTTTAAAAATTAATAAATTATAAGCTGGGAAACAATTCTCCCCCCCCCCTAAATGCTAACCAAGAACGCCCTGACCTGGATAGCCCAAGCTAGTCTGATCATGTGAGATCTTGGAAGCTAAGCAGGGTCAGCCCTGGCTAGTATTTGGTTGAGTGACCTCCAAGAAATACCAGGGTTGTGATGCAGAGGCAGGCAATGGCAAACCACCTCTGAGCGTCTTTTGCTTTGGAAACCCTACATGGTCTCCATAAGGCAGCTGTGACTTGATGACAAAAAAAAAAAAAAGCTCAGTAATTTCCGAACCCTTTCTGAGCAGAGATGCATGGTAATTTCTAAACCTATCCCGAGCTGAGCTGCATGGTAATTTCCTAACCTATTCCAGGTTGAGCTGCATGGTAATTTCCAAGCCAATTCCAAACTGAGCTGCATGGTAATTTCTAAACCTATTCTGAGCTGAGCTGCTTGGTAGTTTCCAAACCCATTCCAAGGTGAGCTGCATGGTAATTTCCTAACCTATTCTGAACTGAGCTGCTTGGTAATTTCCAAATCTGTTCCAAGATGAGCTGCATGGTAATTTCCAAGCCCATTCCAGCTGAGTTGCATGGTAATTTCCAAACCCATTCCAAACTGAGCTGCATGTCAATTTCCAAATCTATTCCCAGCTGAGCTGCATGGCAGTTTCCAAGCCCATTCGGAGCTGAGCTGCACAGTCATTTCCAAGCCCATTCGGAGCTGAGCTGAGCAAGAGGTCACCCATTGCCCATCCTGATGCAAAGATTCAACCGGAGCTATACTCATGAGCCTGTTCATGCCCTTGACACACTGGGACATCTACAGACCTCTAGAGTCCACTAGAGCCAGGCTCTGACAAGCCCCGCAAATTTCATTTTCCACGGATCATATTAAAGGACAGACTGTGAGTACAACAGGCCCCAGAGCTCAAAAGCAACATTGGCTTCCAGCAGTCAGAACACAGTAGCACAATGATCACACTCTGTACTCCCATAATAGCGTTGCCATGAAAGATTTTTTTTTTTTTTTTAGAACAAGCCGCTCTCCGTGAAAGGTGCCAACTTTGAGGAAAGATTGCCTGAAGCGATAACACAACAGGTGCTCGGTTAGAAGCCGTGGAAGGGACTTGGAGAAATGCATCACACTTAGCAATGGGGACGTGGGTAGAATGGCAGAACTGCGGTATTGGTGGAGAGGCAAAAATCATACTTCTGCAAGACATATTCATGCGTCAGGTAAACCACCCCCTCTCCTGTTATTTTCCTTCCTTTTCTATATTTCTCTGCCTGCCTGTTTTCCCCCCATCTAATTGTCTGCACGCCCTGTTTTCCTAAGGTCCACTCTAAGAACGCATCTATACGTACCTCTTAAAACCGAACAAATGTGATAATTGTGTTTGCAAACAATTAATATAACACAGGCGTGCTTCTGTGGCTGCCAAGGTTGGCTGTATCAAATTCTGATTCCGCTGATGGGGTTCAGAGGTCCCTCGTCTGTGTGGAATCAGAATCGAAGCATGGAGAATTTCCATGTTCACTGCACTTACGGCAAAACAGAGCACATGCCCTTACTTATCCGTAAGCAGAGGTAGTTTGCCACTGCCTTCCTTTTTTCCTCGGTGGTCTCCCAACCAAGTACCGACCCTGCTTAGCTTCTGAGATTCTAAGGAGATCGGGCTATGTTTGGTGTAATGGTTAGGAGCACTAATCTGGGAGAACCAGGTTTGATTCTCCTGTCCTCCACATGCAGCTGCTGGTGTGACCTTGGGTAAATTACAAGTTCTTTCAGAGTCCACAATCCAATTTCCTCCTCCTCCTCCTCTTCTTCCTCGCCATACAATTCCACATCCTGTACACTCATACGTGATTCAGTCTCCTCCTCCTCCTCTTCTTCTTCTTCTTCGCCATACCATTCCACATCCTGTACACTCAAACACGATCCAAATATACACAGAGAGAATATTTTTCTTGTGGAATAAGGGAGTTTCCCAGTACATCCCTTGTGTCCCCAAAAGACTGACAAGCTGATCCCTGAAGATGGACATTCAGACCTCATTACGGTAAGCCAAGCCCGGTCTCTCCAGCTTCCTCACAGACAGAGAATAAAGTGTCCCCCCGATGCCTCGCTATTCTCACCAGTAATCAAGCCACACAGTGTGAAAACTCTCCCTTTGCAATGATCTCACAACCATGTTTTTTTTTTGTTTTTTTGGCCCCCCGAAGGGGGATTTTTTATTGCATTTTGTATAAGGACTACAAACGACAATGAAAATAGGGGAGGGGAACTACATTTAAGGAGAAAGAAAAGATAATCACTACTAACTAAAAACCCAAGAGAGGAGATCATCAAATTAGCTTGTACACAATGTCATCCCTTAAAACGCTAACAATTTTATGAACTTAGTCAGATATGCTAATATAACTTTTATATCTTAAATTTAGCTGTTGGAAAAAGCCCCCTAAGCATCTCAATATTAACAACAGTATTTTCAAAGGAACAATTCAGAGTCCTTCAGCCTTCATTTTTTCTTATCCTGTCTTTTCCACAGTTTATAAGGACTTTTAGGAGCCGCTGCCCCTTTCTCAGACAGAGAGTCATCTCCAGAAGACCCCAAGTCCAGCTCGCCACTGGACTTACTGTCCTTTTCCTCTTTATCCACCTCCTCTGGCTCACCCAACTGGATTCTCAGAAAGTCCCGTGCTTTGGAAACAGAGTCAATCTTTTCTTTTTCGTCCTGAAGTTTGAAGGTTACACCCTCTGGATATAACCACGGGTAGCTAATCGCATTTGTTTAAAGAAAAATAATTAAATCTTTATATTTCTTTCTCCTTTGTCTTATTTCAAATGGGATATCTTTCAGTATCCTGATAGTGCTGTCCCCCATTTTCAAGGATGTCCCCGCTGTCGCTCTCAGGATACAATCCCTCATGTGCCTCTTCAAGAATCTCATTACTATTTCCCCAGGCAGATTTTTCTTCTTTATGTATACAAAAAAACCCTGCAACACCTTTCGTGGAAGAAGAGAGAAACTCGACTGTTCTGAAATCCAAAGCCAGCATAAGGAATTTTGTCATGCTAAGCAGGGTACAGTTTCCCCTCACACACCCCTTCTGGTTAGTTTCTAAACCAGGGATCCCCAAAATGATGCCCGTGGGCACAGTATCCCCCGCTGACATCTTTTTTGTGGTACCTGAAAGGTGTTTTTAGGAAGTTGGCAGGGGCAGGTAGGGCTTTTGCCTAGCAAGGCTTCTTATTGGGTATTGGAGATTTGATTGGCTGTGCGGATGTTTCTCAAATATCGCTTTGGCCGCAGCTGCCACCACAGCACAAGGATCTACACTGTGTTGCCGAAGTCAAGATGTAGCGGCCTTTTTGTGGCAGCCTTTTTCCCTCTGCGCCCACCGTGCCATGCCAGAATTCCAAACGTGCCCGCGGGCTCAAATAATTTGGAACCACTGTCCTAAACAATACAATACAGGCTCACTTAAAGTACTCTTCGGTTTCCTAGGACCTAAATGCCTCTTATTTTGGATTTCTTTTAATATATTCTGTTCATTTGTCTAATGTTGCATAGCCAAAACCATTTTTAAGTGGGTGTTACCCTTTCCGCCTATCCTCAGGAATGAAAAAGGGAGATTTGTGGCACCACAAAGACTCTTGGGTTTCTTGCGGCCTAAATTCACACCGCAATTCGTTGAATTGGAACGTAACACGTTTATTCACACTAAACAGGGTTAAAACAGACGCTCTTATAGCTGTTGGGAATGGTCACTGTCTCTAGCTGGCACTTCTGATTTTCATATAGAAACAGGGTTGCCAAACTCAAGAGTGTGTGTGTGAAAATCTCCTGGAATTATAACTGATCTCCAGGTGACAAAGATCACTTTCTTTGGAAAAATGCTGCTTTAGAGGAGGGACTCAGTGGCATATACCCTGCCATTGGGGTTGTGGTTAAGAGCATGGACTCTAATCTGGGAGAACCGGGTTTGATTTCCCACTCCTCCACAGACAGCTGCTGGTGTGTCCTTGGGTCAGTCACAAGTTCTTTCAGAGCTGTTCTCTCAAGAGCAGTCCTCGAAAGAGCTCTTTCAGCTCCACCTACCTCACAAGGTGCCTGTTGTGGGGAGGGGGAAGGGAAAAGGAGTTTGTAAACCACTCTGAGACTCCTTTTGGGTAATGAAGGGTGGGGTATAAATCTAATCTCCTCCTTCTCCTCCTCCTTCTTCAGTCCTTCTCTCTCCAAACTCCACCCTCCATGGACTAAACCCTCAAAATCTCCAGGAATTTGCAGTCCAAGAGTTGGTAACCCTACCTAGAAGTGTCACAACTGAGACCTCTTATTGTGGTGATGTCTTTAACCTAACTGTTCACAATTCTCCCTCCCTCTACTCCCCTTGGCATAGCTACATCTCCTAACGGAAGAGCCAGTTCATGCATCTGGCAAAGCAGATTCTAGCCACGACACTCTACAATCAGTCATTTAATCAATCAGTTAATCACATAAAATATAAACGAGAAGGTTTTGCTCTGATCAGCCAGCATGGCTGCCTTTCAGGAACTACAGTGCTATCCTGAACAGTGTTAATCCCTCCTAAGCATATTGCCTTCAATGGGTTTAGAAGGATATAATTGTGTATAGGATTGCCCTGTCAGCAGGGAACAATGGTTAAAGTGTCAGGCTAGCATCTGGGAGACCTACGTTCGAATCCCCACTCGTGCCATGGAAGCCAGCTGGTTGACCTTGGGCCAGTCACACACTCCCAGCCTAACTTTCCTCGCAGGGTTTGCTGTGAGGATAAAACTGAGGATTTCAGAACAATGTAAGCCATTCTGGGTTCCCATTGGAGAGAAAGGTGGGTTTTAAAAAATTTAAAATTGCCAATTATATAATTTGTGCCAAGATCTCAAACCAGAATTTAGCCCAGAAATCTGTTTCCAAGAACTAAGAAGATGATGAAGAAGAAGAGATTGGATTTATACCCCGTCCTTCACTTGGCGTCTCAGAGCAGTTTACAACCTCCTTTCCCTTCCCCTCCCCACAACAGACACCCTGTGAGGTAGGTGAGGCTGAGAGAGCTCTTTCGAGGACTGCTCCTGAGAAAACAGCTCTGAGAGAACTTGTGACTGACCCAAGGTCACACCAGCGACTGCATGTGGAGGAGTGGGGAATCAACCCCTGTTCTCCCAACTTAGAGTCTGCGCTCCTAACCACTACACCAAACTGACTGAATCCAGAAGAAACGTTTATCTCTGAACATACACAGAGTTCCTTTCCCCATCCCACAGCAACTGATATTCCGACAGATCGCTCCTCCACACATTTGTCCATCTAATTCCCTTTGAAAGCTGAGAGAGAGCGTGGGGGGGGAAAAGCTAGATTATTCCCATTCCATGTTGGTGCCCTCTCGGCTCCCCGGGAGCACAAAAGGAAAGGAAGGCAGTGAAATTATTCCATCTTCTTCTCTCTTTCAGCTCTGCCACAAACACCTCCCCCCCCCCGTGCAATTTCCTTCCATGAGATGCAAAATATCTCGTCTCTATTGTCGCCGTTTATCTGCACTTCCTTTCGAGCATCATGCAAATAGACACGGGACGCCTTCTCCGGTCACCGGGACGTCTCGATTAATTTGTGTTCCCAGAGCTTTGAAATCAAATATTTTTTTAAGACCCGACAGGGATGAGGCTGAGTAATCCATGCATGGACAAAGCTACGATGGAATAAAGTATGTGTGGGTGTCCGGGTTTTTGTTTTTTTTGCCAGGTCCCCCCCGGCCACCAGCAGGGGATGGGGGTAGAGTTGCCTTATCCAGGTTGGGAAACTCCTGAAGATTTGGGGATGGAGCCTGGGGAGGACAGGGACCTCCTCAGTGGGGTACGATGCCATAGAGTTCACCCTCTAGAGCAGGGGTGTCGAACTCATTTGTTACGAGGGCCAGATCTGACATAAATGAGACCTTGTTGGGCTGGGTCATGTGTGTCATAAAAGGTAGTAGTAGAAGAAGAAATTGGATTTCTACCCCGTCCTTCACTACCCGAAGGTGTCTCAGAGCGGCTTACAAACTCCTTTCCCTTCCCCTCCCCACAACAGACACCCTGTGAGGTAGGTGGGGCTGAGAGAGCTCTTTCGAGGACTGCTCTTGAGAGAACAGCTGTGCCAGAACTATGGCTTGCCCAAGGTCATCCAGCCAGGTACAAGTGGAGGAGTGGGGAATCAAACCCAGTTCTCCCAGATTAGAGTAGTCCGCACACTTAACCACTACACCAAATGCCAGGTAGAGTAGTTATAAACGTTTTGGAGGACACAAACACATAGGGTTTTTTTTTACTTAAAATAAAAACATGTTCAAAACATTAGCTCTGTAAGCTGCAAACATCCTTTTGATTTATCAACATTCACCATAGAAATCTCGTGCTCAGAGTTCTGAGTCTAGGACCCAGGGGGAAACATGAAATGGCTGAGTGATTAAAGAGTCTGGTTAAGCAAGCTGTGATGCAGCAGCAGCAGCAGAACTGGAAGCAGCAGATGGCCAGTTCTGCTGTGGGACTGATGGAAGCCCTTCGGGGGGCCTGATTTGGCCCCCGGGCCACCTGTTTGACACCCAGCTCTAGAGCATCCATTTGCTCCATGGAAACTCATCTCTGCAGCCTAGAGATGAGCTGTAATTCCAGGGGATCCCCAGGTCCCACCTGGAGACTGGCATCCCCAGAAACCTCAGAAGCTACCCTCCAAAACACCCATTTTCTCTGGGGGAACAGATCTGTGTAGGTTGGAGATGTGCTGTAATTCTGGGGGATCCCCAGGCCCCACCTGGAGGCTGGCATCCCTAAGATGAAGAGAAGGAATACACATCAAAGAATTGTAAAGCCATGGACTCATTACAAATCATGTTCAGCCAAAAACATGGACAACATTTGCACCGGTTCCCAACCCGTTCCTTTCTCTTTACAGATACATGAACTTGTTTTTGACCATGCGTGTGGCGTAGGGCTGAGGGCAGGTGGTCCCCAACCTCGTTCAGCCTCTGGCTACATTTGACATTTTGAGAAAGGGGACTGCCACAAAATGGCCACCGTAGGAGCTGGGAACCATCAAAAATGGCGGGAATTTCCTCCAGGGGAACGTATTTCATGTCGTCTGGAGATCAGTCATAATTCAAGGAGATCTCAAGGCCCCACCTGGAGGGTTGCAACCCTAGCAACAGGCCATACAGCACCTTCAGGGCTGTTTAAATTTGCGGAGGCGGTGCAGGACAAAGGCAGAAGCGCCTGGAGACCCAGTTTGGTGTAGTGGTTAAGAGCGCGGACTCTAATCTGGGAGAACCAGGTTCGATTCCCCACTCCTCCACGTGCAGCTGCTGGTGTGACCTTGGGTCAGTCACAAGTTTCCTCAGAGTTGTTCTTTCCAGAGCAGTTTCTGTCAGAGCTCTCTCAGCCCCACCTCCCTCACAGGGTGTCTGTTGTGGGGACGGGGAGGGAAAGGAGACTGTAAGCGACTCCGAGACTCCTTTGGGTAGTGAAGGGCGGGGTATATAAATCCAATCTCCTCCTCCTCCTCTTCTTCTTCTCCTCCTCCTCTACTTGCACTGTGGTCCTGATCCTACTGGGCACTGCACTCCAAACTCACGTGTGGTTGTATTCTATCTGACCTCGGCGGGAAAGCCAAACCCAACCTGTTTACTCTGTAACATGTGAATCAGGTCTTTTACCAGTTGGCTGAAAGGCAGGGGGGTGTCTTTGGAGGCCAGGAGAATCCCTGTATTTTGAACCTCTCCCAAGCGAAGAGACCAAATGAATAAAAACAAGGACGTTTTAGCTTCATGCCTGCTAATGCAGAAAATGGCACCCTCCATTTCTCTCTCCCTCCATCCCCATCTTTAGCAACTGGGGATGTCAATTGCTGTTGCGTTCGTGAGTCAAAACTGCTTTGCCTTGAAAAAAGGGCGGATGATTTCGACTGACAGTGCTCCCATACCCTGAAGCTATAATATGCAGCATAACCTTGAGGAAAAGAGGTGAACATGAGCGAGGGGATGGCTCCGCGGCAAAAGGGAAATAAAAGCTTTAATTGTCCTGCGAGCTTCTTTGTATAACAATGTTCCTCTTCAACTAAAGAGGATCTGTTCCCCCACCTCCCCATCTCTCTTTTTTTGTACACTTGTACAGCCCAGGAGAGGTGGATTTGGCTTTTTAAAAAGCAACATTGGGATTAGAAAAGTTTTGGCAGGTAATGTCCAGTGACTTCTGCTTCACCTTTCCACTTCAATAAATAGGGGCACGCAGAATAAGGAGGAGGAGGAGGAGGAGAAGGAGGAGAAGAAGGAGAAGAAGGAGGAGGAGGAGGAGGAGGAGGAGATTGGATTCATACCCCGCCCTTCACTACCCAAAGGAGTCTCAGAGCGGCTTACAAATCCCTTTCCCTTCCCCTCCCCACAACAGACACCCTGTGAGGTAGGTGGGGCTGAGAGAGCTCTGACAGAAACTGCTCTTTTTCAAGGGCAGCTCTTATCAGAACTACGGTCATCCAGCCAGGTGCAAGTGGAGGAGTGGAGAATCAAATCCGGTTCTTCCAGATTAGAGTCCGCACACTTAACCATTACACCAAACTGGCTCTCGCCCCTGGCCACCAGCACAGCATGGAGGGACTCGAAGATTGGGGACCCCATGGAGATTTGGGGGTGGGGCCTGGGGAGGACAAGGACCTCAGTGGGGTAGAAGGTCACAGAGTCTACCCACTAAAGCCTCAATTTCCTCCAGGGGAACTGGTCTCTGTCATCTAGAGATGAGCTGTAATTCTGGGGGATTCCCAGGTCCCACCTGGAGGCTGGCATCCCTAAGATGAAGAGAAGGAATACACATCAAAGAATTGTAAAGCCATGGACTCATTACAAATCATGTTCAGCCAAAAACATGGACAACATTTGCACCGGTTCCTTTCTCTTTACAGATACGTGAACTTGTTTTTGACCGTGCGTGTGGCGTAGGGCTGAGGGCAGGTGGTCCCCAACCTTGTCCAGCCTCTGGCCACATTTGACATTTTGAGAAAGGGGACTGCCACAGAAGGGCCACCGTAGGAGCTGGGAACCATCAAAAATGGCGGGAATTTCCTCCAGGGGAATGTATTTCCTGTCGTCTGGAGATCAGTCATAATTTCAGGGAGATCCCCAGGTCCCACCTGGAGGGTGGCATCCCTAGCAGGCACACTTGGTTTCGTAACAAGGATCACTGCTAAGAGTTGACCAATCTGGTTGGGAAACACCTGGAAACTGGGGGTGGGTGGGACTTTGAGGGTGGGGTTTGGGGGAGGGCACATTGCCATATCGCCTGCTCCCCAAAGCAGCCGTGTTCTCCAAGAGAACTGATCCCTGTAGCTGGGAGATCAGCTGTGATCCTGGGAGTTCTCCAGACCCCACCTGGAAGTTACAGCAGTTTGGTGTAGTGGTTAAGTGCGCGGACTCTAATCTGGGAGAACCAGGTTTGATTCCCCACTCCTCCACTTGCACCTCTGATGTGACCTTGGGTCAGTCACAAGCTCTGGCACAGCTGTCCTTGAAAAAGAGCAGTTTGTGTCAGAGTTCTCTCAGCCCCGCCCACCTCACAGGGTGTCTGTTGTGGGGAGGGGAAGGGAAAGGAGTTTGTAAGCCGCTCTGAGACTCTCTGGGTAGTGAAGGGCGGGGTATAAATCCAATCTCTTCTTCCTCTTCTTCTACAAAAGTAGAGAGGTCACGGGGACAGGTTGTCAAAACAGAATTTACACGCCCTGAAAAATGACGAAAATTTATGTAATGCAATTAATATCTCAGTAATGCCAGAGAATCTCCCCGCCAAAGCAGCTGTTTTCCCAAGGTAAACAGAACTCTGTTGTCTGGAGAACAGTTGTTAATTCTCAACCTGGAGGCTTGAAACTCTAGCACAGAGCCTTTCAGAGCACACAATAGACCCCGGAGAGCCATTGCCAGTCAGAGCAGACAGCGTTGACCTTGATGGACCAGTGGTCTGATTCAGCATAAGGCAGCTTCATGTGTGTTCAATGGGTTTCATTTAGGCATGACAGCAGAGTTCCCTCTAAGCTGAGTTAGTGTGAGTTAGCTCACAGTTTTTTTGCCTCTGGATCACACATTTTTGTCTCAGCTCAGGCAGGAGGGCTCCAGAGCAAACTGATTTATGCAGCAGCCAAATTGCTCACTCACAACTTTAATGCCAGTAGCTCACAAAGCAGAACTTTGCTCACAAGACTCCACAGCTTAGATTGGATGCCAGCCTCCAGATGGGACCTGGGGATCCCCCGGGGATTACAGCTCATCTCCAGTTTGGCATAGGGGTCAGAAGCGCGGACTCTAATCTGGGAGAACTGGATTTGATTCCTTACGCCTCCACATGCAGCTGCTGGTGTGACATTGGGTCAATCACAAGCTCTCTCAGAGTTGTTTTCTCAAGAGCAGTCCATGAAAGAGCTCTCTCAGCCCCACCTACCTCACAGGGTGTCTGTTGTTGGGAGGGGAAGGGGAAGGAGATTGTAAACCACTCTGAGACTCCTTCAGGTAGTGGAAGATGTGGTATAAATCCAGGGGTCATTTCGTAGAAAAACAGCTTAACTTATTTGCATATGCCACACCCACTGACATCACCGGAAGTGGGGGGGAACGTGCAGATCTGTCCTCACAAAGGAGGGAGAATTTGTACCTGAATAAAACTTGGTCTTAAAGGTGCCACTGGACTGTTTTGGATTGCTAGCTATGGGGGGGGGAACACACGCAGATCTGCCCTCACAGAGGAGGGAGAGCTTGTACCTGATGGTGGGCTGGGGAGGGGCTCTGCAATTTACCTGGCTGCTTCTTGTTCCTCATGGCCCAACTGAGGGCTGCTGGGAGCAGGGGGCAGGGCTTGTTGCATGTGCCCACCCCCTGGGCTCCTTACTGCCGGAGCTCCGTTCCTGTGCGCTCCTGCAGGAAATGACCCCTGTATAAATCTACCGTATTTTTCGCTCCATAAGACGCTCTTTCCCACCAAAAAATAAGTGGGGGGGGAAGTGTGTGCGTCTTATGGAGCGAATACCGCAACAAAGAGA
>NW_015166526.1:82926-84905 GCF_001447785.1 Gekko japonicus
TACCCCCCCCCCGAGGTCCCTCTCCTTCCCAGGCTCTACCCCCCCAAATCTCCAGGAGTTCCCCAACCTGGATCTGGCAACCCCATCCCACCGGAATCCCCTGAGTTTTCATTCTGGTTTGTTTTTGTGGGGGAGGAGGGCAGCGGCAGGCAAAGTTCTAGAATATGGCTGTTTAACTCCTGCCGCCCACCTTTCTTGCTCTCCCCGATCCATATTGGTACCGGGTGGGAACAGACATTCTGAGCTGAGAGATCCCAAAATAACCGCTGCGATGCAGAGGGTGGACGCAGAGGAGGTCTACCCGTGACTCAGGGCCCACTTGCTGGATCAGCCCGGCCCCCTGGGTGCTGCCGCCGCTGCCGCACTGAAAGGCATAACGCGGGCTAAGTGATTGCGGCGTGGCCTGGCGATGGATCCCTGCCCTCCTACGGATTTTCTGCCTTGGAGGGGAAGGGGGGGGACCCTTTACACTAATGAAACCTATTGCTCACCAGAATTTTTTTAAAGAAAAGCCAAGAACAGCAGCCGCTCAATAAAACTTACGCCTTGTTGCAAATGAGGTGCCACGGTGGGGAGGGGGGAAAGGCCAGGCGAAACCTTATTAACAAGAATAATAGTCCTTTAATGCTTTGGAAAGTTATGCAGTTTTGATGCAGGCTGAAAGGAGACGGGGCTGACGGGAGCCGGTGCGGGGTACCGGCAGGACAAGGACCAGACCCAGGTTCAGATTCCTACTTGGCCATGATGTGTGCTGGGTAGGGTTGCCAATTAATAACTCAAATCAAGAGATGTGGCGAGTTCTACCAGTAGTCTAGGGTTGCCAACCTCCAGGTGGCACCTGAAAATCACCCGCTATTACAATCGATCTCCAGGCAACCAATATCAGTCCCTAGTGTTGCCATCCTCCAGGTGGTGGCTGGGGATTTCCTGCTACTTCCTCTCCAGAGCAGTTCACCTGTAGAAAATGGCCATTGTGGAAGGTGGACTGCCTATAGCATACCGGATTCGCTTCAAGGTGCTAGTCCTTACCTTTAAAGCCCTTTGTGGCCAGGGACTGGCATACCTGAGGGACTGCCTTTCCCCATATGTGCCCCGGAGAGCGCTGCAATCAGGGACCCAGAGCTGACTGGTCCTCCCGAGTCTTAAGGACACCAGGCTCGCTACCACTAGGGCCAGGGCCTTTTTGGTGGTGGCTCCACTCTGGTGGAATGAGCTCCCAGAGGAGACCAGGGCTCTGCAGGACCTTTTACACGGCTCTGCGGGACCTTTTACAGTTCCGTAGGGCCTGCAAGATGGAGCTCTTCCGCCAGGCCTTCAGAGCCCCCGCCGCCACTATCACCATCGCAACCACCGTTGCCACTATTAACAACAACTGACAATTCATGGTGGTAGAGCCCCGACCCGCTGGCCCCTGTGACTACTGCCTGACACTGCTCCCCTAATCGAAGCAGACCAATGGAACCAAAGTAAAAACTGTGGAATTGCTAGCACTTTAATATTATGTCTGATTTTTAACATTGTTTTATATCACTGTATTATTATTATTTATTAGGAATGGTATTATGTAACAAATTGTGTTTTAGGGATTATGGGAACTTTTATTCTGTTTGTAAACCGCCCTACGCCAGCCTAGGCCGGGAGGGCGGGGGAATCAATCAATCAATAAATAGCATCAGAGGTCATTTCGTAGAAAAAGAGGTGTAGGAGCTCATTAGCTCATTATTTGCATATGCCACACCCCCTGACAGAAAGCAACACCCACCGCTTGGGCTCCACTGGACTGTTTTGGATTGCTAGCTATTGGTGGGGGGGGACATGCAGATCTGCCCTCACAGAGGAGGGAGAGCTTGTACCCGAACAGAACCTGGTCTTAAAGGTGCCACTGGACTGTTTTGGACAGGGCGGGCTCTGCAACTTACCTGGCTGCTTCTTGCTCTGACTGAGGGCTGCTGGGAGCAGGGGTTGGGGCTTGTTGCATG
>NW_015166526.1:86108-100123 GCF_001447785.1 Gekko japonicus
GAAGAGGAGGAAGAGGAGGAAGAGGAGGAAGAGGAGGAAGAGGAGGAAGAGGAGGAAGAGGAGGAAGAGGAGGAAGAGGAGGAAGAGGAGGAAGAGGAGGAAGAGGAGGAAGAGGAGGAAGAGGAGGAAGAGGAGGAAGAGGAGGAAGAGGAGGAAGAGGAGGAAGAGGAGGAAGAGGAGGAAGAGGAGGAAGAGGAGGAAGAGGAGGAAGAGGAGGAAGAGGAGGAAGAGGAGGAAGAGGAGGAAGAGGAGGAAGAGGAGGAAGAGGAGGAAGAGGAGGAAGAGGAGGAAGAGGAGGAAGAGGAGGAAGAGGAGGAAGAGGAGGAAGAGGAGGAAGAGGAGGAAGAGGAGGAAGAGGAGGAAGAGGAGGAAGAGGAGGAAGAGGAGGAAGAGGAGGAAGAGGAGGAAGAGGAGGAAGAGGAGGAAGAGGAGGAAGAGGAGGAAGAGGAGGAAGAGGAGGAAGAGGAGGAAGAGGAGGAAGAGGAGGAAGAGGAGGAAGAGGAGGAAGAGGAGGAAGAGGAGGAAGAAGCAGCAGCAGCAACAGGAGGAGGAGGAGATTGGATTTATACCCCACCCTTCACTCAGAGTCTCAGACCGGCTTACAAACTCCATTCCCTTCCCCTCCCCACAACAGGCACCCTGGGAGGTGTCAGAACTCAGAAGCTAAGCAGGGTTGGCCATGGTCAGTACTTAGATGGGAGGCCACCAAGGAAGTCTAGGGTTGCGATGCAGAAGCAGGCAAGGGCAAACCGCCTCTGTTCACCTCTTGCTCTGGAAACCCTGAGGGATTGTCCTAAGTCAGCTGCGAGTTGAAAACAATTCCCACCACCACCACTTTTTAACAAATGTTATAGCGCCCACTCTCTGCCAAGAGCCTGAGATGGGTTAAAACACAAGGCTACTTACGAAGCAGCCTTACTTTTCTTCCCTTTGCTGTGGAAGGAGCCTGAAGCCTTCGTCCCTCTGGAAATGTCTGGAGTACATTTAGAGGCAAGCCGTTCAACATGGAGGTTCCGTGAACCAACACCCCATTAGGTAATGGAACCACAAACAGGACCACAAGGCCTTCCCCCAATGTGGATTTGATCTAGGGTTGCCGACTCTGACTTGGGAAATCCATGGAGATTTGTGGGTAGAGCCCAAGGAAGGCTGGATATGGGGAGGTTGGAAACCCTCATTGTTTCCAGATGATCCAAAAGAACCCTGTTCTGGTGCGCATGGCAACCAGAGCAAAACCTTTGCATCGTAATAGCTTTGCATTCTGACAACCACCCTGCAGGGTAGAACTATCCCACACTGTGATTACACCGTATCGGGGTCCCCAACCTTTTGGAGCCTACAGGCACCTTTGGAATTCTGTCAGCGGGTGGTGTGTGCAATGACAAAATGGCTGCCACAAGGGGCGTAGCCAAACATAGCATGGCTGCCAGAGAAGGCGGAGCCAAACGCAACATGGCTGTGGGAGGCAGAACTGAACATAATACGGTTGCCGCAGGAGGCGGAAACAAACAGAACATGGCTGCCGCAGGAGGCGGAAACGAACACAACATGGCTGCGGAAGGAGGCAGAGCCAAACACAAAATATCAGGGAGTGGAATTATGAATGATTCTAACAGCAGCATTTCAGGCAGGAATGTTTAACATATTTTAAAACACATTTGTGCCTATGCACACCTTACCTTCAGCCGCGTAGTGAAGATACTTGAGCACAGAGCCTCATCTGGCCCCACCCACTTTCTTAAAAACCCTTGGAAAGGCGTCAGCAGGTGCCTATTTCTTATCATTACGACCTCATAGCCTTTTTTGTTTCTGTTTTAATGTAAGGGCTTTCTGCCCAAAAGTTCCAATTTACAAGAACATATGCCATTTTGATGGGACAGGGCTTCTGTGAAGAGTCTGTCAGGTCCTCGCAGAACTGAGTGATGGATGACATTGTCAGGAGTCCAAAATCGTCCCGTCAACATAACTTTCCACTCAGTCCTGTTCAATAAGGCACCGCTGCAGAGAAGCATGGACGAAAACGTACCTTCTGAACTCCCCAGGTGCCCAGCAGGAACAAGCGGGAGCAACTGAGACAGCCTACTGCACCAGGCAGGGAGGGAACTAGTCTTCAAGGGCAGGAGGAGCTGGATTCAAATCCCTGCTCAGCTGCCGAACACACCTGTGAGTCAAATCACAACTAAACGCAGGCCCATAGCCAGGTTTTTGTGGCTTGTGGGGCAATTTTTTTCCTGGTGCGGCTGAAGTTCTCAGTGCAGAAAGAAAAGACATTTAGCTAATAGAAAACGGTTACCAGGATAGATCTCTAAGTTGCAAGCTGTCAACCACTTTAGATGACAGTTCTCAGCTGTTGCAAGTTAATCACTTCTGCCAGCCTAAGCAACAATTCAATAGGCCAGCAGGTGGGGGTGATGACTTCCATAGTGAAGAAAGCTAACACTTAGGCAGAAAAACTCTCTTAAAGGAGACCAGCTTCTTGACACAGAGTTAGAAGGGATCCTAGAGGTCACCTACTCCAACCCCCTTGCTCAGTGAAATTAGTCAACTACAGCACCCCACTGTGCTCAAAGGAGTGCACACCTTTAAAGAAATGTTTTTAAAGGATTGAAAAAAGCATTTACAGGAAAAATTCTTGTGGGGCTGTGCCTTTAAGAAAGGGGCAGAGCCCCCAAAAGCCCCACTGTAGCTAAAGTCCTGACTAAATGGGAGTTAGGGTTGCCAGCTCTGGGTTGGGAACCACCTGGGGATTTGGGGGGCTGAGACTGAAAAGGGTGGGCTTTGAGGAGAGGAAGGACTTCAGTGGGGTATCTATATATTTATTTCTCAAGTGTGCTTTTTATCTGTGGATACCTACATCCGCAGATAGGGGGCACACACACACAAAACAGTTTTCTATACACTTGGGGGATCTGATTAACAGTCAAGCTAACGATATGTTGTTGAAGGCTTTCACGGCCGGAGTTCATTAGTTGCTGTAGATTTTCCGGGATGTGTGGCCATGGTCTTGGCATTGTAGGACCTGACATTTCGCCAGTAGCTGTGACTGGCATCATAGTGGAAGATGGGAGGCAGTGTTGTGTGGGGGGAGGCCTTTTGGGTCCGGCAGCAGACATTGGGAACAACCAGAAAGGGGGAGAAAAACATAACCCACCCTGCACAAGAAACGTAACCAAAAAGGTTGGAAAAAAGAAAAAGAAAGCAAAAAATAACTATGCACATAGTGCAAATGTTCAACATATCGTATATAATTTAATAATACGTTCAAAAGTGCTAAAATATCATTTAAAAACAACAGCCCTATGGTTCAGCATCCAAGTACCTAATGATTAGGTCCTGAGCCCAATGTGAAGAAAGGTGTTTTTTTTCCTGGGAGGTTTGAAAGGAGCAAAGCCTCCACATTGTGTTTTAACTGGTCATCCCCCTCCAATCTGGGCAGAGAACAGGCAAGAGGCATGGGGAAGTACCTCAGCCCACCTTCATACAAATGCTAATCGGTCCAGACAATGGGATGGGAAAGCTTCCCCCTTCTCTCCACCTACCTCCTAGCAGGGAACAGAGATTTGGAGGGTATATAATCCTAGATTGCCTTCAGGAAGGAGATTCCTGGAAACTTACTTACTATCTCCAGACCTAGACTGTACTTTCACCAGAAGTTTCTGGGACCGACCTCTACCCACCCGTTACAGAATTCTATACAATTCCATAACCCCTACTCATTGAAGTCCTACCACCCCATGGGTCAGGGGTCCCCAGCTTTTTTTGAGCCTGCAGGCACCTTTGGAATTCTGACACAGCATGGTGGGCACCTCCACAAAATGGCGGCCATAAAATGGCTGCTGCAGGAGGCGGCGGAATCAGCCACAAAATGGCTGCCACAGCTTACCTTCAGTCACACCTCATGTTTTGATGGCCGTTTCTGCCAGAGCAATGTGTTTCTTTTTAAATCTACACAGCCAATCAAAACTCCCAGGGCCCATCAGAAAAAGCCCCATCTGGCCCTGCGGATTTTCTAAAAACATTTGGGGAGGACCAGGAAAAGGGCTGGCGGAAAGCATGGTGTGCACAGGCACCACATTGGGGACATCTGCCTGGGGCCCTGACTCCCAGCTCCCTATTTGTCCTGCTGGCTTCTGTGAGGTTGGATCTGATTAACAGTCAAGCTAACAATATGTCGTTGAAGGCTTTCACGGCCGGAGTTCATTAGCTGTTGTAGATTTTCCGCTGGATGAACAGTTGTCAGGGATGCTCTAGGCTGATCCTGCATTGAGCAGGGGGGTGGACAAGATGGCCTTTAGGACCCCTTCCAGCTCTATCTATATATCTAATTCTGAAGTCGCCCTCTGGTGTGCGGATACCTAAATCCACGCACCGGGGGCACCTGGGAGGGAGGGAGAGTTTTGTGCACACGTGGGGCAGTCCCCAGGTGTGCACAAAAATCAGAAACCCTGTAAAAAATATCGGGGGGATGTTTAAATCCCCCCAAAACTGCGACCTCCCTCGCCGCCGCCGCTTCGGGGGGAAGAGAGCAGCGAGGCGAGCGGCGAGCCGGGGGGGGGAGAGCAGCGAGGCCCGAGTGGCTCACCGCTCGGCCCTCACTTCGGAGCCGGGAGAGGGAAGGCCAGATGGGGGAGATCGAGCGGGGGGGTGGAGGATATGGGGGAGGAACCGGCAGGATGGGGGGGACTTACCTCCTCCTGCTGCTTCCTCCTCTGCCTCATGTGTGGCGGCCCCCCCCCCACACGAGTATTGCGGGTCCCGCCCCTTATTTATATCTACTCCAGAAGGTGGGGTAGGGCTGAGCCATTGTCTTGTAGGAGTTCCCCAGGCTATGGACATGCTAATGGAGGAGCTTTCCTGAGGAGAACATAAGAACATAAGAACATAAGAGATGCCAATGTTGGATCAGGCCAAAGGCCCATCCAGTCCAACACTCTGTATCCCACAGTGGCCAGAAACACCAGTGCCATCAGGAGGTCCACCAGTGGGGCCAGGACATTAGAAGCCCTCCCACTGTTGACCCCCCCCAAGCACCAAGACAGGGGACAGGAGGTTCTTTTGTTTCCTGAGGAGGTTTCCTGCTTCCTGAGGAGGTTGTTGAAATTCTAATCTTATCTGTAGTGCTACTGTCTGATGTAAAGCCTTTTGTGTCAAGCTAACCTTTCTACTCTTTTACACCACAAACCCTCGTAGAATTAAATAGCAGTAACTTCCCAGGAAAAGGAACTGGTTTATATGGAAAAGTGGGGAAAGGTTATTTTTTGTGTGTGTGTTATTTGTACACCTGGGCAAACTACAAGAGACAGGTAGAAATGGCAAAAGGCAAAAGACTTATGCAATCTGAAGAGAAACCAGCGTATGGGACTGCCACAGAGAGTCATTTGAAGGACCACGTAAACCAGAAGGCTTAAAGGGATTGTTAGATTGTCAGATTAGACCTAGAGAGGCATTTGATGTACCAGTTCCAATTTGGGAAACTCCTGGTGAATTCTGATCCGTGCCTGAGTTGGGAGAGTTTGGAGAGGGGTGTGATGTCACTCTAGAACTTCGATTTCTTTTACATTCTGTGGTATACCATAGAGTATTCTCAAAAGCTACCATATCTTCCAGGAGAACGGATCACTGTACTCTGGAAATCAGGCTTGCCATCTTCCAGGTGGGGGCTGGAGATCTCCAAGGATAACAACTGATTTCCAGAAGACAGAGATCCGTTCCCCTGGAGAAGGTGGCTGCTTTAGAGGAGGAGGAGATTGGATTTATACCCTGCCCTTCACTACCTGAAGGAGTCTCAGAGCAGTTTACAGTCTCCTTTCCCTTTCTCTCCCCACAGCAGACACCCTGTGAGTTGGGTGGGGCTGAGAGAGCTCTTTCAAGAACTGCTCTTGAGAGAAGAGCTCTGAGAGAACTTGTGACTGGCCCAAGGTCACACCAGCAGCTGCATGAGGTGGAGTGGGGAACCAAACCCGCTTCTCCTTCTCCCCAAACCCCACCCTCCTCAGGCTCCACCCCCCAAATCTCCAGGTATTTCCCAACCTAGAGGTGGTGGCCATAGAGACCTGAGTTCAAATCCCCATCAGTCTCACTGGGTGACTTTGGGCAAGACCTCTCAACCTGACCTACCTCACAAGATTGTTGTGAAGATAAAACCTTCCTGGAAGAAAGTTGGAATAACAATGAAAGGGGACAGGAATGGCTCGCCAGATAATGACCCAAACCGGAAGGTGAGCCCCCATTTCCCTCAGTCCTTGTTTGATCTCCCAAGATGCATTTCTCCCCTCAGGCCCCTACATGAGAATTACTCAGTGACACGGAGCTCTGTTTATTATCACCCGCTAATTAGCAACACCCACGTGGTCCCACATTCCGAGCCAAGCGCGATGCAATTTTAATTATAACTCTGCTTTAAAAAAAAAATACAATCAGCTATCTAATCAGCTTGAAATGAAATGCATACTTCGCAATGTTAATTTTCTCATTCCCAGACACTGGAACCCCTCGCTATACAATATTTATTGAGCAAAAGCCTTCCCCCCCCTCACTCACCCCATAAAGAAAAGAACAATGGAAGAACCCCAAGAAGAAAAGGCAAACCATAAATTAAAAGGCGAGGAAGTCATCTTTTTTCCTTCTAAATTAATATCTCTCCCCATTGTGCTGAGCTGGGCGACAGAGAGCCCTGGTGATGAAATGGGAGGCCACGCATTCAAAAAGAAGACGCCAGGAAAATTAGAATGTCTATGTATGGATGCATTATTTCTAGAAATCCACCTGCCACCAGGCATTGACCTAAAGGCACATTTCTCGGCGTATATACTGCTGACGGCCTAAAAATAGCCACGTCCCCCATTATTACAGAAGCAATGTGGTTGTCAAAGGGCAGTTGATTGACAGGAAAAAGGATACAGCAAGGTTAGCGGGAAAGGCAGACTTGGAGTTCTCTTCAGCTTACATCATATTTAATTTTATTAGTATATAGTATTATATTCCACCTTCTGAGCTCAGTGGGAAATCAAAACAGTGGGCAGCATGTAAAACCTTATTGCATCAAAACCCAGCGAAGACCACCGCATCCATTAAATCAGTAAAACGGCAATGTATAAAGCCGTTGGAAAATGCGGTACAACCAGTGTTGTTCTGTCTCCAGAGGCCTTTCTAAACTAGGTCTTTATTGTGCTGCGTGCATAACAAGGAATTAGTTTGCTACCACCACCACCCAAAAAAAAGCATCTGAAAGATCTGGTGCAAAAGAAGAGACTAGAGCAAATGACAACACGTTATTTAGGGTTGCCAGACTTCCTTGGGGGAGCTGGGGGTCCCCCACTGTCAGGTCCCACCTCCCCACTGCCAATCAGCTGGCCGGCGGGGGGAACTTACCCCAAAAAAGAGGGAGATCTATCTGATGTGCAGCAACATGTCTACGTCACTGCCCATGTGACCCGGAAGTGATGTCCTCACATCCAGGATGTCGGGCTGACGCTCTGGTATTAGGCAGAGGTCATTTCAGGGGGGATCGCGAGGGATCGCAGTACCCTGGGGTGAGGTACGGGGGGCGGGGCACATGACAAAGCCCCGCCCCCTGCTTCTGGCCGCCCCGCTTCCGGCCCTCATTCAGCCAGGAGGAGGCAGGAGAAGAGGGAGGGTAAGTTGCTTCCTTCCTGCCTCTCCCCACCCCTGCCTGCCTGGGGCCAGGGAGGGCCTTCGCGGGGCTTCCTTGCACTCCCACCGGCCGGGACCGTTGGGGGCAGGGTGTGTGGCCTTATGACACGCTTCTGGTGATGTCAGGGGGTGTGGCCTTACGACACACTTCTGGGGATGTTGGCCTTATGACACACTACCGTTGGGGGCGGGGTGTGTGGCCTTATGACACACTTCCAGTGATGTCAGGGGGTGTGGCCTTATGACACACTTCCGGTGATGTCAGGGAGTGTGGCATATGCTAATGAGTTATGCTAATGAGTTCCCCTAGCTCTTTTTCTATGAAATGACCCCTGGTATTAGCGCAAAAACTCTATGGCAGAAGCCAAATTTACCATAGAGTTTTTGCCAAAATACCAGAGCATCGCCCCAACATCCCAGACATGATGATGGCACTTCCAGGTCATGTGGACAATGTTGTAGACATGTCGCTGTACATTGGATGGGCTTCCCTGCTGCTCCTGGTAAGTTTCCCCTCCCCTGCCGATTTCCAGTAGGGACCTGGCAACCCTAACTCCAGATGGGCCTGAGGTTCCTCCCCTCCCCAAACTCTGACCTCCCCAGGCTTGGTCCCCCAAACCTCCAGGAATTTCCCAATTAGTGACCCTACTTTCCCTGCTTGCCTTTGGCTCAGGTCAGTCCTGAGTCCTTTCGATGAAAAAGCAGCACCTGGCCGCTGTCTGGAAGTCGTGTGCATCTCACTTGCTCACCCGTGGTGTCCCGCCGAACATGCGCAGTAAAAAAGTACCACGGAAAGTGCACTAGTATCCGGAAAATGCGGGGCAGGGGCGGGCGTCTGATTGCGGGAGCGGTAGTATCCCGTGGCATTCGGCACTCGTCCACGTCCCGTCGCAAACCGGATGTTTTTCGTAAGCACATGCGCACAAACACGACACTGAAAGCAGTGCTGCTCCGCGGAACTGCGTATGTGCACAAATGCAAAACGCTTGCCGCGCCGCTTCTTTGCCACGCTCCAGCATCGCCGCGTGATCGCCAGCTAACAGTCTAAGTGCGGAGACTCGGGGGACCATGTGATCAGGCTACCATGCTTAATTTTGCTCTGGGGTGAGCAGCCATGCCTCCCCCCCGCGTTATCTGGCCCGTGTGACCGGGGCCTTATTTTCTTATTCCCCCCCCCCCAGATGAAAACAGTACTTTTGCAGGTACCTTCCCTGCCCCAACCTCCACCTCCAACCGGCTAGATGGGAAGTCAGGAGGCCTAGACAGTAAGTCTCGGCCTCACCCCAAGATGAACCACTGTAGCTAAAGGCCTGCCCCCAATGTGTTTTGCTCTCTCTAGTAGTCCCAGAGGGAGCAAAACACATGTGGGAAAGGAGGGGGGACCCACAGCAATAAGGGCAGACGAGTGACAAAAATGACAGTGTGGAAGTGTGGCCTGTTGTGTTAGGGTTCCAAAGGTGCCCACAGGCTCAAAAAGGTTGGAGACCCCTGTTCTAGTACAACAGGGAGCCTACGAGAGAAAAAAGAGCTTGGCAGCAAGACAGTTCTTCTGTCACTTGTGTGGATCGATAAATTAAGAAGAAGAAGAGATTGGATTTATACCCCGCCCTTCGCTACCCAAAGGATGATACGAAGTTGTTCAGGGTGGTGAACACCAGTGAGGATCGTGAGGCACTCCAAAGGGATCTGTCAAGGATGGGCAAGTGGGCATCAACATAGCAAATGGGGTTCAATGTGGCCAAGTGCAAGGTGATGCACAATGGAGCCAAAAATCCTAAATATAAATACACGTTGATGGGGTCTGAACTGGCAGAGACTGATCAAGAGAGAGATCTTGGAGTTGTAGTAGATAACTCACTGAAAATGTCGAGACAGTGTGTGACTGCAATAAAGAAGGCCAATGCTATGCTGGGGATTATTAGGAAGGGTATTGAAAACAGATCAGCCAATATAATAATGCCCCTATATAAATCAATGGTGAGACCTCATTTGGAATACTGTGTGCAATTCTGGTCACCACACCTTAAAAAGGATATTATAGCTTTGGAAAAAGTGCAGAAAAGGGCAACTCAAATGATAAAAGGGTTGGAACACTTTCCCTATGAGGAAAGGTTAAAGCACTTAGGGCTCTTTAGCTTGGAGAAAAGACGACTGAGGGGTGACATGATCGAGGTTTATAAGATTATGCATGGGAAAGAGCAGGTACCCAGACGCTCAGCAAGGGTACGTCAGCCTCCAGCGTACCTGAAAGACTATGTTTCATAGGGCAAGGTCCGGACTATGGGGGGAGGGGTGTAGTGTCCGCTGACCGCCACCGGAGGTCAGCGTATATGCCCTAGCTTCAGTCCGAACAACAATGGGGACTAGGATCCTAGTCCCTCTTCTGGGGAACCAATGGGATCCGTGGCGGGAGATTTGAACCCACCAATGGTGACCAGGGGCGGTCCCCAGGTGTGTATATAGTGGGCCTGCCGGCCGTTTATCCGCATGTCTTGTTGTGTGCTAATAAAGCGTGCTATGCACTACGTCGTTGTCTGTCGTTCATCCATGCGGCTACCCACTACATAACATATGGCTTGCCCAAGGTCACACCAGCAGGTGCAAGTGGAGGAGTGAGGAATCAAACCCGGTTCTCCCAGATTAGAGTCCGTGCACTTAACCACTACGCCAAACTGACTCTCAGCTCTCAATTAAGCAGAAGGGGCAGGAAGGCCCAGCCTGCAGGAGGGGCAGGGGTTAAACGTAGTCGCAGCTTGCATTCTGCCAGGTTCAACTGTTGACCGCTGCTCCTAGAAAGGGAGCCATTAACAGAAATGGCAGGATAAATCCCTGAGGATGTTTGGATTTGGGGGGCAGGTGTCAGCCGTTTTCAGCCATCTGATTTCTCTCATCCATCATCGTCGCTGGCTCAGTCCTGAGAGGGAAAAGGCATATGAGCAGTGACGGCTTTGGGGAGAAGGATTGGGCAGGTTCTGCCTTCAGTTTTCAGAAAGCTTTGCCGATTCAGCTAAAACCGAGGCCTCTTCGTAAGGCACGTCTCCAGCAGGTGGTTATAACCCCATAGCATGCGGTGCCGACCCCATTCGAACAGGAAATATGCAGTAGCTTTAGACCAAGTCACACCACTGGTGCATCTACCTCAGTATTTTTTTAATTTCTTCAAAACATTTATTAGCTGCTTTTCTTTGGGCTGCGAAGTCCCCTGGGGGGGTGGGGGTTTGCCCACCCAAAGGGACCCCAACCCGCCAGTCCGGATCCGGCTGGTGGGGGGAACCCCACGCCCAAAGTGCCCAGATTGGGCCGACATGCCTGGGGCAATGACATCACCAGGAAGTGACATCACCATGCTGGGCACGTTGCCAGGCGATGCTCTAGCAATCAGCCTGAAAACTCTATGGCACCACAGAGTTTTCAGGCTGATTGCTAGAGTGTCGCCTGGTGACGTGCCCAGCGTGATGATGTCACTTCCGGGCAACGTCATCGTGGCGTGCGAACAAATGTCCCAGGCCAGGACTGACTCTCCCCCGCTGCGCCAGGTAAGACACTTGGCATCCCTAGTCTTTCTCCCTTACAGAGCTTAAGGCAGCTTCCAATATTGATAATACAGATAAAATACATAAAATAAAATACGATAAATGTATAAAATACATAAAACCCAAAATTTTAAAATCACAATTCATGACTGCTAGCAACTTAATCAAATGTGGTTCTAAATAAAACTGTCTTCAGATTTAGCGTGAGGGGGTCAGGTGCACCTCCCTGGGGTGATCGTTCCATAACTGTGGAGCCACCACCAAAAAGGTCCTCTGTCGTGTGCTCACCAAATGAGCTTCTTTGGTTGATGGGACAGTCGGGAGGGCCTTTCCCTGTCATCTTAATTCCCAGGCAGAAACGTTTTCCCCCCTGGTTGGCCACAACTCTCCAGGATTTCAGGCCGAAAAAGGTCTTTCCCAATGTCTGTTTCCCAAATGCTTTTTGCTGGAGGTACCAAGGAAGGAATCCAAGCTATGTTTGCTACCACACCAACCAGCTGGTGTCTGCATGAAAAGAACTGAGCTGTTATGGTTAATAAAAGCTGCCACTCATAGTCATCAGAAATATTTGACTAAAAACTGCCAGTGATTGGATTTTGTTGCACCAAAAGCTACGAACCAGATCTATTAGGAATAAGTATCAGTTATAGCAAAGCTGCACTTTCATAGAAGCATGATGTTGTGTTCAGTAAATAAATTCCAGAGGAAGCACAAAAGAGAAAACTTGACATCGATTCAGGTGGATTCAGTTCACACCCATGGGATTTCCCACAATCTCATTTTCCTTGCTTATAAGTTCCTGTTTCTTCTGGAGGTTTTTTCTTTCTTTCTATTCTGCATGTGCTAGCTCCCTTGAGTGCACGGGTGTCAAACATGTGGCCTGGGGGCTGGATCAGGCCCCCGGAGGGCTTCTATCAGGCCCGCAGTGGAACTGGCTGTCTTCTGCTTCTTCTTCCAGTTCTGCGGCTGCTGCATCATCGTAGGTTTGCAGCTTACAGATACACACCTGAACAGCATACTCAAGATTGCAACAGCTCAGACATTTTGATGCAATAATTCAGAGCAAGAGGTGTCAGTTATCAGACTGTGTCAGTTATCAGTTATCCAGGCCTCATAACAAATGAGTTCAACACCCCTGCTCTAGTGGTTGAATCCATATTACATTGGTTTATGTCTGGCATAAAAACCTGCAGTTTAAGTCTGCGGTGAGATATACCGGACATAAACTGATGCAAGATAAAATCGACCACTAGAGGGAGCACTTGTGCCCCGCCAGTTTCGACCCATGTACCGCTTCCAGGATTTTACTCCGCAATGTGATGGGCACATACAATTTACCGTCTTTATACCAGCACCCGTTCTCCCAAACAGAACAATCCTCCACCCCCTGCACAAAGGACTTGTCCTCTTCAGAAAACCCTGTGAGGAAATCATTCTGCCATGAAGGCGCGAGGGGAGGGGTTGCTGGCTGTGATGGGGGGGAGGCGGGGATTTTGGCGGCTTGGCTCCGCGTTGTGACAGCTCCTCCCAACTGGGCGGGAGTGAAAATTGAGTCCACTATGACGTCTCTTTGGCTGGCGTGTTGAGGGAGGCGTGACAATCCGTCTGCAAGCGAGTTGGCGGACCCTGGGAAATGATGGAGGGTGAACTGGAATTTTGAAAAGAAATCAGCCCACCTCAGTTGTTTGGCGTTTAGGCACCTGGGCGATTTCAAAGTCTCAAGATTTTTGTGATCAGTCCACACTTCGAACGGTACCTTCACCCCCTCCAGCCAGTGCCTCCACGTAGACAACGCTAGCTTTATTGCCCCCGCCTCCTTTTCCCACACTGACCAATGTCTCTCAGCTTCTGAGAATTTTTTAGAGATGTAAGCTAACGGATGCAACAGCCCATTCTCCCCTTCCTGCAGAATCGCCCCCCCCCCCCACAGAAGCCCCCCCCCCCATGGCTACATCCGAGGCATCTGTTTGGACAATGAATTTTTTAGTTTCATCGGGGTGAGCTAACACCGATTCAGACGTGAAGATTTCTTTCAATCGCCTGAATGCCTCATCGCACTCCGCCGACCATGTTAATGGCGCCCCTGGTCTCGTGGCCTCCTGGTCCTTCCCCTTCGTTTTTAATAAGTCAGTTAAAGGGAGTGCGATTTGGGCGAAATTCTTTATAAAGGATCTATAGAAATTGGCGAATCCTAAGAAGGCTTGTAGCTGCCGCCAAGTTTTAGGTGCCTCCCACCCCACTACGTCTTGTACCTTCCCCGGGTCCATCTCCAACCCGGCCAACGAAATGCGGTAGCCCAGAAAGTCAATGTGTGTCTTGTGGAACTCACACTTAGATAGTTTGGCAAACAGTTTGTGCTTGTGCAACATACTCAATACTTTCCTGACCAGTTTCACATGTGAAGGTAAGTCGGGGGAGTACAGTAAAATGTTGTCTAGGTAAACAAGCACCCCCTTGAATAAATGCTCGTGCAACACTTCATTAATCAAGTTCATGAAGACCCCCGGAGCCCCCTGAAGCCCGAAGGGCATAACCAGATATTCGAACTGCCCCACAGGTGTATTGAAGGCAGTTTTCGCTTCATCCCCTTCTTGATGCGTACTCAAAAATAAGCGTCTCGTAAATCGAGCTTGGAAAAAAATTTCCCCTTTGCCGCCTCTGCTAGCAAGTCTTTAATCAAAGGCATTGGGTATGCGTTTGTGGCAGACACTGCATTCAAACCCCGGTAATCCGTGCAGAGTCTCAAGCCACCATCTTTCTTTTTCCTAAACAGGATCGGCGCAGCAAACGGGGATGTGGCCGGTCAGATAAATCCTCTAGCCAGGTTCT